>NW_021914569.1:0-1220 GCF_006229205.1 Suricata suricatta | reverse complement strand
TCGACCGGTCATCCCTCCCGTGCTGCCGCTTCCCACGCGTGGGTGTTCAGGTGCAGAGGCGTGTGTGTGTGTGCGCTTGTGGGTGTTTGAGGGGAAGGTGCTGTGGTTTGTTTGTATGATCATCTTCACGGAAAGATCTAGGAGCGCTCGGGCCGGGCAGTAACATGTCAGCAAACCGTGGATGGTGTGTGCCCCCCCCCTTAATTGTGTTCTAGCAATTGGTTTTTACATTGACACAAACAAAGAATTTTATGTTGCAAATGTGTGCGTTAGGCGTGCAGGGCCTCCTGGGTCCCTCGCGGTGTGCAGTGTGCATCGCACAGGGTGCTTGCTGGGAGTGAGCTCTGTCCCCTCTGCGTCAGCCACTGAGTGAAGGGCACGTCCATGTCCCGTGGCTGTCCCCAGGGGCTAGGGTTTCTCCCGCTGCCTCATCCCGTGATTTACCCTGAACGCAGCACAAGGTGCAGTGGTGCCTGGTCTGGGAGCTATCGTGCGGTGGGGGTGGGGACAGGGACCCATGGGCTGCTTCCTCAGGAGAACACCCGTCCTTGACCCGCAGTTCAGTCTTGGGAGTGTCCTGGGCCCGCACATTTGCCCAAGACTGGCTCCCAGTCCCTCCAGCGGAGGGTTTGGAGGAAAAGCCCAGTTGGAAATCATGGGCAGCTGTGATTGTTTTCAAGGTTACCGGGCAGGACGACCAAGGCCTGGAAGTGAGGCCAGGCTTTCTGGATTCACAATGAGGACACTTGGGGCGACATGAAATTTTCTTTTTATTGTTGAGAAATCGTAATGTAGGACGTCACCCCATTTCAGGAAATACATGTATTGAAATAATACAAGTTCGTGCCAAGGCGGAGCCCCAGGAGGTGAGGGCGTGTGCTCGGAGCTGGCGGAGGGCTGGGGTGTGCGGGGCTGGGGAGCCCAGCTTCCTCGGGCCCCTGTGGGGCCGGCGTGGCTCTCTGGAGGGGGGCTCAGATGGGCCACCACCCAGTGGGGCATCTCAGGGCTCAGCTCCCGGAACAGGGTAGTGTATCCAGTGACTCTCTGGAGGGACAGGTGGGGCACAGCGGCCAGCCCACCGAGTGTCCTGTCTCGTGATCGCCCCCGTGGACCCTCGTCCCCACTGGCAAAAGAGGAAGGGACAGGATGGAGCCGGGCTGTTTGTGAGCTGAGCGGGACGTGGGCGCGGTGCTGTGGTGGCCGTGTGAGTCCTGCAGGAG
>NW_021914568.1:0-2420 GCF_006229205.1 Suricata suricatta | reverse complement strand
CATATTTGGAGGGGCTCTTCCAACTATATATTTTTTGTAATTAATATAAAGTAAATAATGTTGAAGGAGAAGATGTTTTATACATCTCATGATCTTTTCTTTTTGAAGGTGCTCGCAATTTTTTGATAATATTTTTGTTTAGAATTGGAGGGTTCATTTTAATTCATACTAAATAATATTTCTTAAAACATCACCATGCGTCAGGCTTTATTTTATCAGATTCATGAAAAAGAAAGTTTGTAATACTATGGCCATTTTCTGTGTCCTTTGCAGTGACAGGAATTCCTTTGTTAAAAATGATCACAATTACTGGCCTTCAGAACACCATATATATTGCTACTTTTCTAGTTCACTTTGGTTTAAGCACTCCCTGAGGAGAAAGTACATATTTTCATTTTTTTCTTTGATTTGTTCATTGATATACAGTAAGTGTCAGAACTTCTGGTCCATGTTGCAAAAGGTCATTAGACACTCATGGGGTCCACCCCTACTGATGCACTTGTACTGCAGGTGTTTTCCCAAACTCTCGTCCACTTGTCGGACGACAGCATACCCGGTCCTGGTCTCTGTTTAACTCGGTTCATGTGAAGCTGCGCTTGGACAGAAGGACTCATTTGGAAGTCACTACATGTTCTATCTACCAAACAGATGCAGTTTTTCAAAGTCTAGGTCCAAGTAAAGATAACCAAACCTGCTTTGAACACGTAACTGTTGGTTTGAAGTCTGAAATTTAGGTTATCTTTCTGCCTTTGGGGCTTTTTCCTGCAAACATTCTAAGAGGTTTAAAAAAATAAGATATACTGTAAAGTGAATTATGCAGGCAAGTGGATTTATATAAGGCACCTTTTCTCAGCAACTCATTTTAGGCAAAATGATTTCAGACACTTCCTGAAGTTGTGTGGCCTTCCATTTCACTCTATTTTTTTTTCCTTTTGATTAACAAACCAATTATGGGTAACATGCCGGTGAATCAGGAGTCTTGACAAGGGTCCTGTCACGATAATGAAAGAGTGTCAACTATATGTTGATAGGGTTATTGTGAGGATTCAAAGAGATGACACCTGTAAAACATGTAGAGCAACAACTGGCATAAGGGGCATAACGTTGAGCACTTGCTGCTTGTTAGCCATTGATAGTCTTATTATTGCTCCTGGGAATTACTCTGGGCTCACTTTACTCTGTGGCACTGCCTTTCAATTACAGGGACAAAAACTAATACAAATGCAAAGTAAGAACCTGATAAGGATGAAGATGATGAAGATTTGATATCCACTCACATTGTTCCCTGGAATGTATAGCAATTTCTTTTTTTTAATTTATTTTTATTTTTATTTTTGAGAGATAGAGACAGTGCGAGCAAGGGAGGGTCAGAGAGAGAGGGAGATAAAGAATCTGAAGCAGGCTCCAGGCTCCGAGCTAGCTGTCAGCACATAGCCTGACGTGGGGCTTGAACCCACAAACTGTTAGATCATGACCTGAGCCAAAGCCGAATGCTTAACTGACTGAGCCACTCAGGCGCCCCAGTATAGCAACTTCTACCAATAGCATTGAAAAATCTACTTGAAATCATTTTGAATTCAATTATTACTAAACAGTTTCTTTGGGTGACTCTTGTCGGGCAATAAGTTAGGCTTATTCTACACATAGTGTTTCTATACCTTTTTACAGGTGAGGAAAACCAAAGAGGCTTTAAGTAAATTTCCCAAGGTCACACAGCTAGAAAGTGGTAGAACTAGTTCTACTTTACCACACTGGTTGACAGAATGTTTTGTAATAAGTTCTGTGTTGTGATGTTTTGAGCTACACATGGTCTATTAATTTCCCTTTCACTACATGTGCAGGTGGTTGGGCTGTTTTCAACTATTGATGATTTCCATTGAGTCCTTCATGAAATCTTGTTGATTTCTGTTTCCCAGGAGTTTATGTTGCTAATTGCTCTTCCTGCTGTCTGTGGAAATAGTTTGCCTCGGTGGGCCGTGGTATAATGGCCCCTCAAATGTGTCCAAGTCCAGAACGTGTTACCTTACATGGCATACGAGATTTTGTATGATTAAATTAATGCTTTTGAAATGAGGAGATTATTCCTAGAGAATCCGGGTATGGCAAACGTAATGCAATGTCCTTATAATTGGAAAAGGAAGACAAGAGAATCAGAGAAGATATGAAGACAGAAGCAGAGGTCAGAGTGATGCAGTTGGTACCTTTGAAGAGGGAAGAAAGGTCCATAAATCAGGTAATGCAGCCTGCTTCTAGAAGCTGGAAGAGGCAAGGAAGAAGAAATACAATTCTGCTGACATCTTGAGTTGAGCCCCAGGAGACCCATAGACTTCTGATCTCCAGATTTATAAGATAAGTTTTTGTTGCTTTAACCCACTGAGTTTATGGTAATTGGTTATGGCAGTAATAGGAAACTTATACAT
>NW_021914567.1:0-1220 GCF_006229205.1 Suricata suricatta | reverse complement strand
ATTTTTTTCAAAAAAACAACTCTTGGTTTTATTGCTCTGTTCAATTGCAATGTTCTTAGCTGCATTTTCAACAATAGCCTAATCATGGAAAGAGCCTAAATGTCCATCACCTGATGAATGGATCAAGAAGATGTGGTGTGTGTGTATATATATATATATATATATACACACACACACACACACACACAATGGAGTACTATATGGCAATGAGGAAGAATGAAATATGGCCATTTGTAGCAAAGTGGATGGACCTCGAGGGTGTCATGCTAAGTGAAATAAGTCAGGCAGAGAAAGACAGATACCATGTTCGCACTCATAGGTCTAACCGGACAAGCCTAACAGAGGACCATAGGGAGGGGAAGGGGAAAGAGAGTTGGGGAGAGAGAGGGACGCAAACCATGAGAGATTATTGAATACTGAAAACGAACCGTGGACTGGAGAGGGAGAGGGAGGGAGAGAAGGTGGTGATGGTCATGGTCGGGGGCACTTGTGGGGAGAAGCACTGAGTGTTATATGGAAATCAATTTGATAATAAACTATTAAATAAAAAAAACATATAGCAGGGAGAAAAGCTACAGCGAACAGCCTTACAAATGAAAAAATCTTGAAAGCATTTATTTTAAAATCAGGAATAATACAAGGATGTCCCATCATTAATAACATTACAATGCATTTTTTAGCCAGCTCAGTAAGAAATGAAAAAAAAAGAAATATAAAGTATAATGATTAAATATCAAATAAATAAACACAACTATCAATATGTACCCATGACAGGATTTTCTACATAGTAAATCCCAAAGGGTCTACAAATTATTAAAATTAAAGCAAATTTAGAAGACTGCTGGATATAAGATAAATATGCTCAAATAAATTACATTTCTATACACTCATGCTGAAAAAAAAGTTATACAAAATAAAATTTTTGATTTATAATTTATGATAAATACAAACAAAAAAGTAAGGTTCTTGCTAATAAATTTATAAAAATATATAGAACAACTTTTTGGAAAAGACATTTTTGAACTTTATTGAGAGATATCCAAGAAGACTTAAATAAATGGTGAGCATCTAAAAAATCATTCTGCTTTACATCTTCAGTTCTCTTTCCTTTCATTTCAGTTTAAATATGTTTCTCAGATAACCCTTTTCAGAAGAGCATTTAGTACAAGGCAGCTTCTCTTGCTCTTCTCTATTTCAGTCCACTGTTCATTTTCTTAACA
>NW_021914566.1:0-1221 GCF_006229205.1 Suricata suricatta | reverse complement strand
GCCCAATGCAGGGCTTGAACCCACAGACTGTGAGATCATGACCTGAGCCAAAGTCAGACACGCAACTGACTGAGCCACCCAGGCGCCCAACCATTAATTTTTTGAAATTCCTTCATTCCATTATGTTGTTTTTAAAAATCTGGCAAGTGGAAAAACAGACCAATATTGAAAACCAAACTGATGTGACAAGAATACCAGCATGCTAAAGCAAATCAGGCTAATGTGAAAGTAAGCATTCCAAATAAAACCAGATGGTCGTGCAGGGCCTCAGCCAGCTCCCTCTTATCTCAGAGCAAGCCTCATTGTCTGCTGCTTATTGTTTTTAAAGATGTACGATCTAGCAGGCAAAAAAAAATGGTTTGAAAATTAATAAGCTAGGACACCACTGTACAAGCTTTGGCTAATTTGAGGCATAAACTCTGGCACGTAACCTTTCTCATCCTTAATTTTGGAAGTCAGGAAATTCCACTTTACTGGCATATTTTAGAGTAACTAGTCAGTTAACTTTTGGTAAATAACTTTGACCACTTCAAAGAGGCTGCAAATAGAAAATATTGAATTATCACAAAACTTTATTTTGGAAAAATATTGGAAATACATAGAAAATTATAACTCTAGAACTGAAATGAGTTTGTCTCAAAATAGAGTCTCCTGCTTTATACTATTAGAACTTATTCTCCAGAAATCAGAAGTTGATCTAAATAATTCTCTTTTTCTATATTACAGAACGCTATAAATAAAGAAGCTCAGAAATGTTTTTTTGAGGAGAATGAGAACAATGTCTGAAGAATCACACCTATCCCTGACTTACATAAAAATAAAAGTCATTCTACTTAAAATATTTTTAGATTTCCCAAGTCTCTAAGATGGTGCATATTTAACTGAGTATCTTCTTTATGCCAAATGCCGTGCTATAGTCTAGCCCACCGGTTCTCAGTTCTGTTGGGCTCAATACACCTATTTTATAAACAATACTTTGTCACATTTACTTTATAATCCTAAAAAAATTCATAGTTAATACAATGAATGCACTCACACATCACACACCTAATTTCAAATAAAAATATAGGATAATGCCTAGACTTTAGTACAGGGAAAGTAGCTTGTTTTAAAATAGTACATAGGGGGCGCCTCAGTGGCTCAGTCAGTTAAGCATCCGGCTTCAGCTCAGATCATGATCTCACATTTCGTGGGTTTGAGCCCCGCATTGGGCTCTGTGCT
>NW_021914565.1:0-1221 GCF_006229205.1 Suricata suricatta | reverse complement strand
TGGGTAAATCCCTAGCAGTGCTATTGCTGGGCCATAGGGAAGTTCTATGGATAGTTTTTTGAGGAACCTCCACACTGTTTTCTAGAGCAGCTGCACCAGTCTACATTCCCACCAACAGTGTAGGAGGTTGCCTGTTTCTGCACATCCTCACCAGCATGTATAGTCTCCTGATTTGTTCAGTTTAGCTACTTTGATCAACATGAGGTAGTATCTCAGTGTGGTTTTGATTTGTATTTCTCTGATAATGGGTGATGCTGAGCATTGTTTCATGTGCATGTAGTCCATCTGGATGTCCTCTTTGCAGAAGTGTCTGTTCAGATCTTCTGCCCATTTCTTCACTGGATTATTCGTTTTTCAGGTATGGAGTTTAGTGTGTTCCTTGTAAATTTTGGATACTAGCCCTTTATCTGATAGGCCATTAGCCACTATCTTTTCCCATTCTGTTGATTGCCTATTAGTTTTTTTGATTGTTTCCTTTGGAGTGCAGAAGCTTTTTATCTTGATGAGGTCCCAATAGTTCATTTTTGTTTTTGATTCCCTTGCCTTTAGGGATGTTTTGAGGAGGAAATTGCTGTGATTGAGGTCAAGGAGGCTGTTTCCTGCTTTCTTCTCTAGGGTTTTCATGGTTTCCTGTCTCACATTCAGGTTCTTCATCCATTTTGAGTTTATTTTTGTGAATGGTGTAAGAAAGTAGTCTAATTTCATTCTTCTACATGTTGCTGTCCAGGTCTCCCAACACCACCTGCTGAAGAGGCTGTATTTTTTCCATTGGATACTCTTTCCTGTTTTGTCAAAGAGAGTTTTAAATAGAACAAACTGAGGGTAGAAGGGAAGGGAGGGCGGGGGAAATGAGTGGGCATTGAAAAGCGCACTTGCTGGGATGAGCACTGGATATTTTATGCAAGTGATTAATCACAGGAGTCTACCCCCAAAGCCAAGAGCACACCATATTTGCTATATGTTAACTAATTTGACAATAAATTATATTAAAAGAGAGACAAATTATATTTAATAAAATGGTAGCCCCAAATTTTCAAATTTGATGAAAATTACAAACACACAAACCTAAGATTAATGAATCTAAATCAGAGAAAACAGTAAGAGATCCGTTATTGGAGTTCTCCGTAATGTTAGGATGTCAGTTCTTCCATTTTGGTGTATGTTCTAAATTAATATTTAGAGTCAATGAAATTCCAATAAAACATCCCAATATGTTCCCTT
>NW_021914564.1:0-1221 GCF_006229205.1 Suricata suricatta | reverse complement strand
TTTGCTTTTCTTTGTCAAAGTTGCTTTGGCTATTCAAGGTTTTTTGTGGTTCCACACAAATTTTAGGATTGTTTGTTCTGGTTCTGTGATAATGCTACTAGTATTTTGATAAAAATTACATTAAATCTGGAGATTGTTTGAGTAGTATGGACATTTTAATAATATTTGTTCTTACAATC
The DNA here is from genome assembly GCF_006229205.1 of Suricata suricatta. NCBI lineage: Eukaryota > Metazoa > Chordata > Mammalia > Carnivora > Herpestidae > Suricata > Suricata suricatta. The sequence goes on along the minus strand of NW_021914564.1, from coordinate 1,042 downwards.
CATGAGCATGGAATATTTTTCTATTTCTTTGTGTTGTCTTCAATTTCTTTCATCAATTGTTTTTTTAGTTTTCAGAGTACAGTCTTTCATCTCCTTGGTTAAATTTATTCCTTGGTATTTTGTTGTTTTTGGTGCAATTGAAAACAGGATTGTTTTCTTAATTTCTCTTTCTTCTCCTTCATAACTAGTATATAGAAACTCCATAGATTTCTATACATTGATTTTATATCTTGCCACTTTACTAAATTTATCAGTTCTAATAGTTTTATAGTGATCTTTTGGGTTTTACATAAAAAGTATCATGTCATTTGCAAATAGTAAAAGTTTTATTTCTTCCTTACCAATTTGGATGCCTTTTATTTATTTTTATTGTCTGATTGCTGTGGCTAGGACTTCCAGTACAATGCTGAGTAAAAGTGGTGAGAGTAGGGCACATGAGTGGCTCAGTTGTTTGAATGTCTCTTGACCTCGGCTCAGCTCATGATCTCACGGTTCATGGGCTCAAGCTCCGCATTGGGCTCTGTGCTGACAGCATGGGGACTGCTTAGGATTCTGTCTTTCCCTCTCTCTCTCTCTGCCTCTCCCTGTTCATGTGTGTGCATGCATGCACACATACTCTCTCTCTCAAAATAAATAAATAAACTTAAAAAGATGAATGGACACCCTCATCTTATTCCTGACCTTAGAGTAAAAGCTCTCAATTTTTTGCCTTTGAGTATAATGTTGGCTGTGGGTTTTTCAGATAAGGTCTTTATTATGTTGAAGTATGTTCCCTCTAAGCTGTTTTGTTGAGGGTGTTTATTATGAATAGATGTTCTACTTTGTCAAATACTCTTTTTTGTGTGTGCATCTATTGGAATGATCATATGGTTTTTATACATTCTCTTATTGATGTTATGTATCAAGTTGATTGATTTGCAAATATTGAACCATTCTTGCATCCTGGGAATAAATCCCACTTAATCATGGTGAATGATTTTTCTTAATGTCTTGTTAGATTTGGTTTGCTAATATTTTGTTGAGGACTTTTGCAGCTATGTTC
>NW_021914563.1:0-1221 GCF_006229205.1 Suricata suricatta | reverse complement strand
CGTCTCCCGAGCGTGAGGCCCTGGAGGACCCCGTCCTGCCCCCCGAGGGGCCTCCCGCCGCCTCGCAGAAGCAGCCGGGGACCTGGGGCGCCGGGTGCAGACCATGCGGGCGGCGGCGGTGGCCAAACGGAGGGCAGTGCCCACGGGAGGAAGGGGGCGAGGGCGCCACGTCCGACCCCGGCAGGGCCCCGCGAGAGGCGCAAGGAAGCCAGAAGAGCCTGGAAACCGGAGGGGTGGGAATGCACTGCAGTGTGGACGCGCTCAGGGACAAAACACAGCCACACACACGAAGGGAAAAGATGAAAACAAAATGTCTAAAACGAAGCACTCTCAGCCTTAGTCGGCAGATCAGACACTGCGGCGAGAAAGACGCTCACCGGGGGGAGGGGCGCTAGTGCTCAGCAGCGGGGCGCCCAGGAGAAGGGCGAGCAGAGCAGGGCTCTGGAATCAGCAGCAGGACACGCGCACACACAAACCTTACCTATTCGCACCAACAGTCACATCACCACAAACTAACGAGACAGGGAAGACATGAAACGGGAGGAAAAGGGCACATACGTGTGGAGGCACAGAGGGTGCCTGCGGACCCCTCCTGAGAAACAGTGAGCACCAGGAGCGAACAAGTCGCCTTTAACGGGAAGAAACACCACAGCCTGGAATTTTCTATCGCGTGAGTACACACTTCAGAAAGAGAAAGGCAAAGAAGTCTGGACAAACGGGCTGCGTGCAGGGCTGTGCTGGGAGGGGCCTCAAAGGATGTTATGGGGGCTGAAGAAAGATTACACCCTATGGAAACTCTGAACTTGATTTTTTAAATTTTGATGTTTTTTAAAACATTTCTTTTATTTTTTGAGAGAGAGCACGCGAGCAGGGGAGGAGCAGAGAGAGACGGGAGAGAGCGAGAATCCCAAGCAGGATCGGTTCTGCCAGCAGAGAGCCCAACATGGGGCTCAAACTCACAAACCACGACGAGACCGTGACCTGAGCCCAAACCCAGAGTTGGACGCTTAACCTACTGAGCCAGGCAGGTGCCCCTACAAACAAAGAGCATCAGAAATAAATATTGGGAAAAGCATAAAGCTTTTCTTTCCATTTTTAATTTTTTAATCAAAAGACATTATCTGATCAAAGCCACAAAAACAACGTACGTAATTACACACAGACACCAGCCAAGGAGAGCGAGAGGTATTTGTACCACAAAGTTCTAGACGTTATTACAGG
>NW_021914562.1:0-1221 GCF_006229205.1 Suricata suricatta | reverse complement strand
TTTCTCCCTAAATTGAATTATTTTCTCACCCACAATATTGCTGTTTGCAAATCTGGCTGTTGTAATAATGTGTTGCATTTCCATATGTAATGTTAAGTTCAAAGAAAACAACTTTAATGAAGTCATAAATATCAACCCTCCTCCCCCAAATCACACTGACTCCACAACACATGTTCTTAACCACAAGATGCTGCTTCTCGGACAGAACCTTAGACAAACAGGAAGGATGAAAAATGAAAATACAGTTACCCAGGCCTGGGAAATTATGTACAAGATGCTGTGGAGGGCAGAGCACTAGCTGGTCAAGACACACCTACGGGGTGCCTACACAGCGCCGGCACCATAGCATTTTGTGGAAAATATTAAGCTAAAAGAATAAAATGACAGAAGAATGACAGATTTAAAACACACTTCCGCAGAAATAACAGAACTGATCTATAAAGTTCATTTAAAGAAAATAATGGCGACATTAACAGCACACAAAGCCTAGGTCTGCAGGATGGAATAACTACGAGCACAGAGTAGGAGACTAATTCCTGAATTTGGAATGAAGGCAAAAGACAGAGGGATTAAACATGGAGCCCACTGAAAACAGAGCAGCAATCTGATATCCTGGACTACTGTCAAAAGAAGACCAGAGTATAAAATATACGTGCCTCTGAAGGAAGTAACCAGGGAAAGAGAAAACTTTCCAGTGATGCTCAACATCAACAAAAAGACACTCGAGTCGAATGGTTATGGTAAATATCAACCCCTGTTTACATACCACTAGAACCGTATCACCCCTCACTAAAGTGGTTTTCCCAAGAGGCATATCCAAGTGTGTGAAAAAAAATCCTGGGCGGCCACAAGTTTATTTTCATGTGATTTACAAATTATTTACATACGCTTACTCAGACTATGAAGTCAACATGAATTTTTACCACATTAAAGGGCAGCATTTAAAAATTTTCCTCTTCTCTATTTCTTCTCACCCACCCACTATCTCTGCTTCCTAATTCCCTGTACTAGAAATATACAAAAGCCAAAGAAAGAAAAGTGAAAAACAACCCCAAAAAGCCCCCAAAATTAAAATAAACAAACACGAGGACAGGAAGAAGGATGTGGACAAAGAGAAAATGTTGACCAGGCATGTATGGCTAAGGGACAGGGTTTGATGACCATTGTGTCTGTGTGTGAGAAGGACCTCTGGGTTTTTTTCAGAAACTTCCAGTAGTTACC
>NW_021914561.1:0-1221 GCF_006229205.1 Suricata suricatta | reverse complement strand
AGGAGAGAGATGGTCAAACTCATAACACATCGTATAGCATAATAGATGGGCAGGCATGGAGGACGGCTTCCCAGAGACCAGTAAGTACCCTTTGAGCTGAGATTTCTGAGCTGAGTGGTAGGAGTGAGCCAGCTGAAGGGGGGTGAGGACTGAGGATAGCCTTCCGTACAAAAGCAGCAGCCCATGCAAAACAAAGAGGTCAAAGAGTAAGGTCCACTGGAGAGTTGGGATGGCGACAGGTGGTCACAGTGATGAGGGTGGAGAGTTTTGCAAGAACTTGCAGACTATGTTAAATAGGGTTAGTCTAAGGGCAGTGGGGAGCCTCTGAATGATTTAAGTGGGGCAGATATCTTCCCACTCTTGCCAAAAATGTACATACATAGTTCATTCTACTTGGGGTAGCTGCTCATGTTTCTTATCATTCAGGGCAAAGTGGTACCATATCCTCTTTCTGACCTTAGTTCTCACTCTTGTTCCTCACATTTCCTGAGATGAGGATGTGTATAGGTACTATGTTCCTGGTAGGTACAGAATAAACTGTTTTTGAAAGAATGAATGAGGAATCAAAAGAAGTATGCTGAATATTTGTAGAGATACTTGTCCTGATACTTTGCGCTTTGGTGTTAGGAAGAAAGTATTGATTTTTGAATCACGTTATTCCAAGTTCAAATCATGCCTCTACCACTTATCACCTGTGTGAGTTTGGAAAAATCACTTGACCTCTCTGAGCTCAATGATCTTCTTTTCTATATGGTGTATCTCATGGTGTTATGGTGATTAGAAACAAAATACACAAGGAACCTATTCTGCCGAGACATATTAAACACTAAATAATTGATACATCTTTTATGTATAATATTATATTCAGTAGACTTCATGTATAAATATGGGGCAAATGTCTTGTGGACTTTTCTTAAAAATATGAAAATTGAAGCATGTGTGGTTCATCCAACAAGAACCATCTTGTTCCCAGTAAGCTCCCAAGAAAGATGCGATGGGAGAACCTCGCTTGTCCCTTTCCCTCTCGATCTGAAAAGTTGGGTCCATCCCAGATTCTCTTACCAGCCATCTTTTAACTCTGTCATTCATATCTTGATGTAAGCCATTTTGAAAGCCTTAAATATTTTCTATCAATACCACCTCTTGGAGCTGATGAATTCTGGAGCTTACTCTCTGCATGGGAAAGTACTTTGTAAATTAAATAACATTTAAGGGCTCTCC
>NW_021914560.1:0-1221 GCF_006229205.1 Suricata suricatta | reverse complement strand
AGTTCACTATTTCTCAGGAAATGTTACCATTTGATATGAATTGGAGTTCTTTGTACATTACTACATTTTTAAGTGTTTATTTGTTTTGAGAGAGAGAATATGAGCATGGGAAAGGGCAGAAAGAGAGGGAGAGAGAATCCCAAGCAGGTTCTATGCTTCTGTGCTGTCAGCATAGAGCTGAATGGGAGGTTCAGTCTCCCCAATGGTGAGATCATGACCTGAGCTGAAATCACAGCTGGATGCTCATCCAACTGAGCCACCCAGGCACCCCTACCTGACTACATATTTAAACACTGCAATAGTATCAGAGTTTCCCTGGTCTCATTTCTAATTCTAATCCCCAGTATATCTCAAATTCTCACAATATACATAGGTGACTCACAAAGTCCTATTTTCTGCTCACATCTCTCTCCTACGTTCCATACTATAGCTTTTTAGTGGAAATATTCACATGAATATCTTCTAGATACATTAAATTTGACTGTCCAAAACTAAACCTCTCTCATTCCCCCTCCTCTGTATTTCTCACTTCAGTGAATAGTATTGTATTTCACTCAGTTCTAAGACCAGGAACCTGAGAGCTATTTTTGACTTTTCCTTCTACCTTCTTGCCCTATAACTTAATTAATCATGGAGATCTGTTGATTGTACCCCGTCGACCATCATGATTAAAATAGTCTCTCAACAGATTCCCTGGCTACCATTTTGGATTTCTCTAATTCACGCACTGTATGGTACCAGTATGATCTTCCTGAAATTAAACTATGGCCATGACTCTTTTTTGCCTCAAATCCCCTAGCCTGCCTAGTATACATGTATGCTCACAGGACATTATGAGACCTTTCGGCACTTTACCAGTAGTTTTGTCTTTACAACTGTTCTCTGGGCATTACCCTTCCTTTTGCCAAAATGTATCCATAGGGAACTCATTCACCTCTGTAGCTGTGTCAGCTCTGTCTCAGCACCGTGTCGTTCAGCAGGCCATCCCCATATATGCCCAAAATACTTTTCACTCTCCTCTCCTTTCCTTCCCATTCACCAGCCTAACTGTCTATATTAGATATCTGTCTCAATCTGTGTGTCAATTTTTCTAGAAGATTTGTTATAGCCTCTCCTAAAATCTCTTTAGGTTCAGATAGAGCTTCCTTCAATATGCTCCCACTGCACACTACATTTTTCTCAATATCCATCATATTTTACTTAAACTATTTCTTCAGTTGC
>NW_021914559.1:0-1221 GCF_006229205.1 Suricata suricatta | reverse complement strand
TTCATATCATAGTAGGAGATATTAACATCCCTCTCTCTATAATTGACAGATTAGACATACAGAAAAGCCATCAGTAAGTATACAAATGATTTGAAGAGAACAATAATATAGAAAACTGTAACAACAAAATGGAAGAAATGACTTTTTTAAAAGCACAAACAAAACACTTAGGAAAATCAACCATGTTGCAAGCCATAAAGCAAGTCTCGATAAATTTCAAAAAAAATCAGTGTCTAACAGAACACATCCTTTTATCAGTCAAAACATGCCTACGATAGAGATTAGTAACAAAAAATATAACTTTTAAAATCTATATAATTGAAAATATAAAGACACGCTTATAAATAATTAACAGGTCAGTGATGAAATAATAGTGAAAATAGGAAAGTCTTAGAAGTCCCTCGTTCCCCTAAAAGATCTGTGTATCAAAACGTGCTCAGATACAACCAATGAGCATACTCAGAGGAAAATTTATAGCTGTAAAAGTTTATAATAGAATAAAAGTATCTTTGCCTGAATTTCCCAGAAAGTATAGGTCACTTAACAAATTCAATTGGAAAGCGCACCAGAGGGGAGAAAGAAGAGGAAATGGACGCAGGAAAGGAGTGAGAGTGGGGAAAGGATGCAGTCTGTGCTGCCAGTCCTCATTCGAGGGGCGCCTGGGTGGCTCAGTCAGTTAAGCATCTGAGTTTGGCTCAGGTCATGATCTCACGGTTCTGTCAGTGCAGAACCTGCTTGGGATTCTCTCTCTCTCTCTCCCTCTCTCTCTGCCTCTCCCCTGCTCGCATTCTCTCTCAAAAAAATAAACATTAAAAAGAGAAACTGTATGAAATGCATCTTTGATTACACACGGTGGGAAAAAGGGGGGAGACATTTACCCTTAGGCTTCATCCACCACCAGTCAGAGGCCCGGCCCCCTCGGGCGCTAGAACTGGTGCCATGCGCCTGGGGCTCGCGAGCGGTCAGTTTCACTCACGATAAGCGGCCGGGGCCTGCACATGGAACATTAGCTCACGTAAAGCTAAAGATGCACATACCTAGGACCCAGTGTTTCTACTCCTAGAGAAGCTAAAAAATGTGCACCAGGAAAATTCATAAAAGCCAATGTGTAGTTTTCACAAAATCAGAAACAACCTAAATCCTGTCAAGAGCAGAATGAGTTAAAATTGATGGTGTAATTAGAATGGAATAATGCAGTACCAATGAAAATGAATGAACGGC
>NW_021914558.1:0-1221 GCF_006229205.1 Suricata suricatta | reverse complement strand
TTTGCTTTTCTTTGTCAAAGTTGCTTTGGCTATTCAAGGTTTTTTGTGGTTCCACACAAATTTTAGGATTGTTTGTTCTGGTTCTGTGATAATGCTACTAGTATTTTGATAAAAATTACATTAAATCTGGAGATTGTTTGAGTAGTATGGACATTTTAATAATATTTGTTCTTCCAATCCATGAGCATGGAATATTTTTCTATTGCTTTGTGTTGTCTTCAATTTCTTTCATCAATTGTTTTTTTAGTTTTCAGAGTACAGTCTTTCATCTCCTTGGTTAAATTTATTCCTTGGTATTTTGTTGTTTTTGGTGCAATTGAAAACAGGATTGTTTTCTTAATTTCTCTTTCTTCTCCTTCATAACTAGTATATAGAAACTCCATAGATTTCTATACATTGATTTTATATCTTGCCACTTTACTAAATTTATCAGTTCTAATAGTTTTATAGTGATCTTTTGGGTTTTACATAAAAAGTATCATGTCATTTGCAAATAGTAAAAGTTTTATTTCTTCCTTACCAATTTGGATGCCTTTTATTTATTTTTATTGTCTGATTGCTGTGGCTAGGACTTCCAGTACTATGCTGAGTAAAAGTGGTGAGAGTAGGGCACATGAGTGGCTCAGTTGTTTGAATGTTTCTTGACCTCGGCTCAGCTCATGATCTCACGGTTCATGGGCTCAAGCTCCGCATTGGGCTCTGTGCTGACAGCATGGGGACTGCTTAGGATTCTGTCTTTCCCTCTCTCTCTCTCTGCCTCTCCCTGTTCATGTGTGTGCATGCATGCACACATACTCTCTCTCTCAAAATAAATAAATAAACTTAAAAAGATGAATGGACACCCTCATCTTATTCCTGACCTTAGAGTAAAAGCTCTCAATTTTTTGCCTTTGAGTATAATGTTGGCTGTGGGTTTTTCAGATAAGGTCTTTATTATGTTGAAGTATGTTCCCTCTAAGCTGTTTTGTTGAGGGTGTTTATCATGAATAGATGTTCTACTTTGTCAAATACTCTTTTTTTTTTGTGCATCTATTGGAATGATCATATGGTTTTTATACATTCTCTTATTGATGTTATGTATCAAGTTGATTGATTTGCAAATATTGAACCATTCTTGCATCCTGGGAATAAATCCCACTTAATCATGGTGAATGATTTTTCTTAATGTCTTGTTAGATTTGGTTTGCTAATATTTTGTTGAGGACTTTTGCAGCTATGTTC
>NW_021914557.1:0-2421 GCF_006229205.1 Suricata suricatta | reverse complement strand
TGCAGTTGCTTCAAGGTAGACTAGCCTATACTCTAGTCAGTGGCTCATTCTAAAGTTGTTAATGGCATACAATATGACAGTAAGAGTCACAATGCAGTATTTGAAATATGATTACATTTTCAAAAGAACCACATGTCAAAAATAAAAATCATTTTACAATGTTTAGGTAAGTTCCTTCTATTCCGACTTTCTCGAGGGTTTTTATTATGAAAGGGTGCTGTATTTTGTCAAATGCTTTTTCTGCATCTATCGACAGGATCATATGGAAAACAATTTGACAATAAAATATTATGAATAAAAACTAAAATCTTTAAAAATAAATAAATAAAAATAAATATGGACATAAAAAAATAACTGCATACTTTAGCACCTAAAAAATTTTTTAAAAATCATTTTAGAAAACATAAATAATTATTTCTGATGAGAGGCTGAAATGCAGTTTCTCTAATTCAAAATGAGAGGAATTCGGTGTTATAATATAAGTATTTGAACGCAAAGTTGTAAAACACTAAGAAAACGAATATACTGTTAATTTATACGAAATATTACTGTCTCTGTGCTTATGTAAGGATAGTTTCTCCAACTTCATATGCCTCACACACAATGTTCTACAAGATGAAGCCTTAGGCAATGATGAGGACAGAAAACAACTCCTCCATTTTTATGGCTGAGTAATTGTCCATGGTGTAGATATACCACTTATGCTTTCTCCATTCATCGATTGATGGTCACTGGATTCGTTCTATTTCATAGTTATTATATATAATGCTGCAATAAAAACTCAGGGTGCATACATATGTTTTGGTATATTTTTAACCATATTTCTGCTTTTAACTTATTTCTTTAAATTCAAGTTAGTGGGAGTGCCTCAGTGGTTCAGTTGGTTAAGCATCTGACTCTTGGTTTTAGCTCAAGTCAAGATCTCAGGGTTTGTGAGTTTGAGCCTGGCTTTGGACTCTGGGCTGACACCAGGGAGCCTGCTTGTATTCCTTCTCTTTCTGTCTCCTGTCTCTGGTCTGTCTCTGTCTCTCTTTCCCTACCCTGCTCACTAAATTTCAAGATAGATGAATAAGCTTACAAAAATAAATGAATTCAAGTTACTTCACATACTCTCTAGTATTGGTTTCAGGACTAAACCCCAGGGATTCATCACATACATATGACACTTTGTGCTCATCTCCTTAATCTCCAACACCTCTTAGCTTATCTCCCCCACCTCCCCTCCAAGAACCCTAAGTTGTTTCTCTGTAATTAAGTGTCTTAAGGTTTGCCTCCCTCTCTGTTTTTATTTTATATTTCCTTCCCTTCCCCTATGTTCGCCTGTTTTGTTTCTTAAATTCCACACATGAGTGAAATCCTATGTTTGTCCTTCTCTACTGATTTACCACACCTAGTAAAATACACACTAGCTCAGCATATTGCAATAAGCAGGATTTCATTCTTTGTATTCACCAAATAATATTCCATTGTATATCTATACCACATCTTCTTTCATCAGTTGATAAACATTTGGGCTCTTTCCAAAATTTGACTATTCTTGATAGAACTGCTATACACATTGGGGTGCAGGTTCTCCTTCATATCAGGATTATTGTATCGTTTGGGTGAATACCTAGTAGAGATATTCCTGGGTCATAAGGTCATACAATTTTTCATTTGTTGAGGATCCTCCATAACGTTTTCCAGAGGGGCTGCCCCAGTTGGCACTCTCACCAGCGGTGCAAAAGAGTTTCCCTTTATCCATGTCCTTGCCAACACCTGTTGCCAACCTGGAGTTGTTCATTTTAGCCACCAGGTGTGAGGTGGTAGCTCATTGTGGGTTTGATCTGTAATTCCCTGATGATGGACAATGTGGAGCATCTTTCAATGTGTCTCTTAGCCATCTGGGAGCTTTCTCTGGAAAAGTGTCTCTTCACATCTTCTGCACATTTCTTTACTGGATTATTTGTATCTTAGGCATTGAATTTGATGGCTTCTTCAGAGATTTTGATACTAATCGTTTATTCCATATATCATTTGCAAATATCTTCTTCCATTCCATTGGTGGTCTTTTAACTTTGTTGAGTGTTTTCTCAGCAGACGATTATAATCTTGATGAGGTCCCAATAGTCATTTTTGTTTTCATTTCCCTTATCTCCAGAGACATGTCTAGTAAGAAGTTGCTGTAGCCCAGGTCAAAGAGGTGGCTGCCTGTGCTCGCATCTAAAATGCTGATGCTTTTCTGTCTCACATTTAGATCTTACATTCATTTAAAATTCATCTCTGCATATGGTATAAGAACCTGGTTCACGTTCATCCTTCTGCATGCTGCAGTCCAGTTTTCTCAGCGCCACTTGCTGAAGACTGTTTCTTTGGAGATTCTTTACTGCTTTGTCGAAGAGCAGTTGGCAATAGATTCGTGGGTCCAATTCTGGGTTCTCC
>NW_021914556.1:0-1000 GCF_006229205.1 Suricata suricatta | reverse complement strand
GTTAGTCTGGGTACAAGAAGGGAATACCTGGAGGGGGCCCAAGATGGCGGAGAGGAAGGGAGCTCAGTAAACTCCGTCCACCCCATCTATCGAACTGAGAAGGATATAACTCTCATCTGCGAGAGTGGAAGGAGAAAATACGGACTCCAGAAAGAATAGAACCTCAAGGATACCTGAGTGAGTGAGGGCGAATGGGGGAGATTTGAAAACGGGCCAGCCCTGGACAGGCAGGGGAGGCAAGATCCTCAGCCCAACGTGGGGGAAGCGCGAGGAGCCCGAGAGACAAAGGGAAGAGACAGGGGAGCACACTTCCCAGCTTTTCTCCCGTCGGAGAGCAGCCGGAACGCGGTGGCGCTGGGGAAGCGGACCCCCCAGCGGTGGCGCCAGGGGAGCAGACCCCCAAGGGCAGAGAGCGGCCAGAGTGCAGTGGTGTCTGGGGAGCCAGGGGAGCGGACCTCCCGGCGGAGGAGAGCAGCCGGAGCCCGGCGGCACCGGGGGTGAGCAATTCGAACTTCGTTTTGGGAATGGGACCACGGACGGCATTTCCACGGTGCACCTCGCCCCCTGCACGGACTGAGCGAATCCGGGTGCCGACAGGAAAAAATAGGGCCCACACCTACTGCGACCTCCAACAAGGAGTCAGGGGCGGGTGGAGTCCTGGGTGCCTGCTTAAACTGCAGGAGCTCCCAGTTCATTTTCAGCAGTGCACAGTGCCTTGAGCAACAGCTATCGGAAATCAAGAGAGACTCAGTTTTTGGGGGTTTTTTTGGATTTCTTCTTTTCTTTTCTTTTTTTGTTTGTTTTTGTTTTTCTTTTTCTTTTCCTTTCCCCCATTACAATCGCGATCCTGGCTGGGGGTGGAGACTCCTCAATTGAGTCTGTGAAGGTGCACACTTCACTTCCTGCTGCTCATTTCGCCTCAGGCAGGGGCGGAGCCTCTGATAACAGCCTCCAAGACCTACCACATCAAACCACACCTATCCACCAGGGGAAGCTGCTG
>NW_021914555.1:0-1221 GCF_006229205.1 Suricata suricatta | reverse complement strand
TCCAAGTTGTTTTTCAAAGAACACTTTGTCACTTCACAGGTCGGGCAAGTATCTTATAGCAGTGTAGTGCCATTTCCTCCCTCCCATCCTGCATAACATTGCCTTTATTTATTTCACTCATTAAAAAGTTATCATTGCTGCTGAACTTTTTTTAATAAAGAGGTTTTTTTAATGTTTATTTATGAGAGAGAGAGAGAGACTGAGAGTGCATGTGCAAGTTGGGGAGAGGCAGAGAGAGAGAAACAGAGGATCCAAAGCAGACTCTACACTGACAGCAGAGAACCTGATTTGGGGCTGGAGCTCACAACCTGGGAGATGATGACCTGAGCTGAAGACACTTGACTGACTGAGCTACCCAGGTCCCCATTACTGCTGAATTTCTGACCTAAATCATTTTTGTTCTTTCTGAAGAATTTTTTAAAACATAGCTTGCAAGTCAGTGCTATTGGCAATGAGTTCCCTCGATTTTTGTTTATCTGAGAAGGTCTTCATTTCTCATTTCTTTTGAAGGATAATTTTGCTGATACTGAATTCTAGGTTGGTGGGTTTTTCCCTTTCACACTTTATATTTTTTAATATTTTTAAATATTTGTTTACTTTTGAGAGAGAGAAAGACAGAGTATGAATGGGAGATGGGCAGAGAGAGAAAGGGAGACACAGAATCCGATGTGGGCACCAAGCTCTGAGCTGTCAGCACAGAGCTCAACGTGGGGCACCAACCCACAAACCATGAGATTATGACCTGAGCCGAAGTCAGATGCTCAACTGATTCAGCCACCCAGGTGCCCCATTTCCTTTCACACTTTATTTTTTTGCATGGAATCTATCATTTTTTAATTTTATTTTTTAAATAGTTTATTGTCAAATTGGTTTCCACATAACACCTAGTGCTCTTCCTCCATTACCACCACCTCTTTTCCCCCTCCCCCTCCCCCTCCCCCTCCCCCTTCGTTTTCAGTATTCAATAGTCTCTCAGGTTTTGCGTCCCTCTCTCTCCCCAACTCTCTTTCCCTCTTCTCCTCCCCCTGGTCCTCCATTAGGTTTCTCCTGTTCTCTTTTTAGACCTATGAGAGCAAACATATGGCATCTGTCCTTCTCTGCCTGACTTATTTCACCTAGCATGACACCCTTGAGGTCCATCCACGTTGCTACAAATGGCCATATTTCATTCTTTCTCATTGCCATGTAGTACTCCATTGTATATATATACCACAGCTTCTT
>NW_021914554.1:0-1221 GCF_006229205.1 Suricata suricatta | reverse complement strand
TTTCTCCCTAAATTGAATTATTTTCTCACCCACAATATTGCTGTTTGCAAATCTGGCTGTTGTAATAATGTGTTGCATTTCCATATGTAATGTTAAGTTCAAAGAAAACAACTTTAATGAAGTCATAAATATCAACCCTCCTCCCCCAAATCACACTGACTCCACAACACATGTTCTTAACCACAAGATGCTGCTTCTCTGACAGAACCTTAGACAAACAGGAAGGATGAAAAATGAAAATACAGTTACCCAGGCCTGGGAAATTATGTACAAGATGCTGTGGAGGGCAGAGCACTAGCTGGTCAAGACACACCTACGGGGTGCCTACACAGCGCCGGCACCATAGCATTTTGTGGAAAATATTAAGCTAAAAGAATAAAATGACAGAAGAATGACAGATTTAAAACACACTTCCGCAGAAATAACAGCACTGATCTATAAAGTTCATTTAAAGAAAATAATGGCGACATTAACAGCACACAAAGCCTAGGTCTGCAGGATGGAATAACTACGAGCACAGAGTAGGAGACTAATTCCTGAATTTGGAATGAAGGCAAAAGACAGAGGGATTAAACATGGAGCCCACTGAAAACAGAGCAGCAATCTGATATCCTGGACTACTGTCAAAAGAAGACCAGAGTATAAAATATACGTGCCTCTGAAGGAAGTAACCAAGGAAAGAGAAAACTTTCCAGTGATGCTCAACATCAACAAAAAGACACTCGAGTCGAATGGTTATGGTAAATATCAACCCCTGTTTACATACCACTAGAACCGTATCACCCCTCACTAAAGTGGTTTTCCCAAGAGGCATATCCAAGTGTGTGAAAAAAAATCCTGGGCGGCCACAAGTTTATTTTCATGTGATTTACAAATTATTTACATACGCTTACTCAGACTATGAAGTCAACATGAATTTTTACCACATTAAAGGGCAGCATTTAAAAATTTTCCTCTTCTCTATTTCTTCTCACCCACCCACTATCTCTGCTTCCTAATTCCCTGTACTAGAAATATACAAGAGCCAAAGAAAGAAAAGTGAAAAACAACCCCAAAAAGCCCCCAAAATTAAAATAAACAAACACGAGGACAGGAAGAAGGATGTGGACAAAGAGAAAATGTTGACCAGGCATGTATGGCTAAGGGACAGGGTTTGATGACCATTGTGTCTGTGTGTGAGAAGGACCTCTGGGTTTTTTTCAGAAACTTCCAGTAGTTACC
>NW_021914553.1:0-1221 GCF_006229205.1 Suricata suricatta | reverse complement strand
CTCTCCTTTTGCCCTTCCCCTGCTCGTGCTCTGCCTCTCTCTGTCTCTCAAAAATAAATGTTAAAAAAATTTTTAGGGGCGCCTGGGTGGCTCAGTCGGTTAAGCCTCTGACTTCGGCTCAGGTCAGATCTCACGTTCCTGGGTTCGAGCCCCAAGTCAGGCTCTGTGCTGACAGCTAGCTCAGAGCCTGGAGCTGCTTCCGGTTCTGTGTCTCCTTCTCTCTCTGCCCCTCCCCCTCTCATGCTCTGTCTCTGTCTGTATCAAAAATAAACAAAACATTAAAAATAATAATAATAATAAAAATAAAAATAATTTTAAAAAACACTTATGGAAAAAACTATATTTCTGATAAATTCAGTAGATTGTGGTTGTGAAATTATTTTTATGTGCTTCACTCTCATGTTAGAGTGTAGTGCTTATTCCTTTTCAGATTTTCCAGTCACTTTTAGTTATTTTAATATTTTTAAAATCTTATGTTCTTCCCTTTCCTGTATATTTTCAATTCTTGGGAGTAAATAGCCTGCTTTAATTTGTTTATAATTTTCATTTACAATTTTAGTGTTAATTTTTTAAAGTTTTATTATTTTTAATATAATTTGTCAGGTTGGTTTCCGTATAACACGGCATGCTCACCCCAAGTGCCCTCCTCCATGCCCATCACCTATTCTCCCTTCTCTTCCACCCCCATCAACCCTCAGTTTGTTCTCAGTATTTAAGAGTGTCTTGGGGCACCTGGGTAGCATCTGGCTTCGGCTCAGGTCATGATCTCATGGTTCGTGGGTTCGAGCCCCGCGTTGGGCTCTGTGCTGACAGCTAGCTCAGAGCCTGGAGCCTGCTTCAGATTCTGTGTCTCCCTCTCTCTCTCTCTGACCCTCCCCTGCTCATGCTGTCTCTCTCTGTCTCTCGAAAATAAATTTAAAAGACATAAAAAAAATTTATAAAAAAAAAAAAAGAATCTCTTAAGGTTTGGTTCCCTCTCTCTCTGTAATTTTTCTTCCCCCCATCCCATCCCCCATGGTCTTCTGTTAAGTTTCTCCAGGTCCACATATGAGTGAAAATACATGGTATAAAGAAGATGTGGCTTATATATACAGTGGAATACTACTTGGCAATGAGAAAGAATGAAATCTGACCATTTGTAGCAACGTGGATGGATCTGGAGGGTATTATGCTAAGTGAAGTAAGTCAGGCAGAGTGTTCATTTATTTCTGAGAGAGAGAG
>NW_021914552.1:0-1221 GCF_006229205.1 Suricata suricatta | reverse complement strand
TAGGTCTAGCAGGAAAACAAGAGAGACCTAATGGAGAATCAGGGGGAATGGAGGAGGGAGAGAGAGTTGGGGAGAGAGAGGGATGCAGAACTTGAGAGACTATTGAATGCAGAGAATGAACTGAGGGTTGGGGGGGAGGGGGGAGGGGGGAAGACAGGTGGTGGTGATGGTGGAGGGCACTTGAGGGGAAGAGCACTGGGTGTTGTATGGAAAACAATTTGACAATAAAATATTATGGAAAAAGATAAATAAATAAAAAAGAAAAAAAAAGTAAGCAGAGGAGAAACAAGTAGGGAAGTCTAGCAGAAAATCAGAGATGTCATTTTGGAAGCCCAGGAAAGAGACCCAGACAGGAGACTTAGTCTTCTAAGGCCACTATGCAGGGACAGTGATTGGTGCCAGGGGCTTGGGTGGTGCCTTCTGAGAAAAGATTACCAAGGGCAACAGGGGAATCCCAGACAAGGGCCAGGACACATCTGTGCTCCCTTACCCTGGCCTGAAATGGATGGAGCTCTCAAAGTCTTCCCTCTCCCCTCCTTTTTCATGGTGGAAAGAGTTTTTGGAAATACTTACTGTAACACTCTTTATAATTAAACTTAAAGACGCCAGCAAAAATGTTGAATGAAGAATTTGGGATACAGCTGCAGTAGTAACTTCCAATTTCATTTCTGCAGTAGGCTATCTCGCTACACTTTGCCAGCCCAGTCTTGCACTCATCAATATCTGCAAATCAAGAGGAAACATCACTTTTCGTTCTCATCAGACTATACCGCTCTGCCTTGCACAAGGAGTCTTGAGGACCTAGCATCACTTATAAACAACATCTGTTCTTGGAGAAGATGACCCAATATCATGGAGGTGGTAGTTCATCTCAAGTTAATTTAAAAATCCAATGCAATCCCAGTGAAAAACGTCTAGCCAGACTTTAAGGAGTAAAACAGTGGATACAATCATGCAAGAATAGACAAGAAAACTCTGCAGTGAGGACTTGCCTTATTAGGTGCTGAAATACACTTTACCACCTCAATAAAATGAGTGCTAGTGCCTGAATTGATAAGGAGGCTAGTGAAATGGACTAAAAGTCCAGCAACAGACCCAAAAACATAAGAAGTTTTGATGATGGTGCTGTGCCAAAGCAGTGAAGGAAGGATGAATGATTCTTTCAATACGTGGATCAGTTTGCTAAATCAACTTAAAACACACAGCAAGGAGCAAGAGGAA
>NW_021914551.1:0-1221 GCF_006229205.1 Suricata suricatta | reverse complement strand
TATTAAGGATATTAGGATGTTTCTAAGTATTTATTATTAGTTTCTCTCAGTAGTTACCTCTTTTATGGTCATTTTATTTTTTTTTTTATTTAGAGAGAGAGCGAGGGACAGAGAGAATCCCAAGCAGGCTCTGTGTGCCCAGTGAGTTTGGGGCTCTGTACCTCAGACTCCTGAACCACAGGACCATGACCTGAGCCGAAATCAAACGTCAGATGCTTAACCCACTGAGCCACCTACACGGCCCAAAAAAGAATGGGATTTTATTTTATTTTAATATTTTCTAGCATTTATTTTTGAGAGACAGATCGTGAGCAGGGGAGGGGCAGAGAGAGAGGGTCACAGAGAATCGGAAGCTGTCCGCACAGAGCCCGATGTGGGGCTTGAACTCATAGACTTGGAGATCATGACCTGAGCCAAAGTCAGACGCTCAAGCGAGTGAGCCCCCCAGGCGCCCCTAGAATGGGATTTTTCATGCCTGGAAGGCAGGTGTGTGCAGTTAGCTTTAGTGAATGAAAAGAGAAGTAAAGCCGGATGTGCTGTTTGTGTGGTGCCTTTCTCCTTTTGAGTAGGATCGGGTCTTGTGGCTCACTGATGTAAAATTAAGATTTAATCCTTGGCGCTGGTCTTCGATCCGTTCACACCCGGGAGGGCGTGGGCCACGTGATCTCTGCGCGTCTTTCCAGCTCAGCTCTTGGGATTCTGGTGTGGGTGCTGAGAGAGTTTTTTCTGTTTAATTAGATTTCTTCCTTAAAAATTCCCCCTGGCCCCTTGATAGGTCTTTATATTCTGGTTACGTGACTCTCCTGCCATTGTCTGCCTCTGCTCGGGCTGTCTGTGCAGCAGGTGAGCCCGGGGGAATGCAGCCTCCCGACTCAGGGAAGCCCTAATCTTCTTTGTCCTCTGTTTCTCAGGGCGACTGGGAAGCCCGAGGATAAGGGGAGTGACACCATTCTGGCATCCACCTTCTCCAAGTCCGGCAGCTATTTTGCCTTAACTGATGACAGTAAGCGTCTGATTCTTTTCCGTACAAAACCGTGGCAATGTCTGAGCGTCAGGTATGAAATGCTAACGGTGAATAATTACCATGATGAACGCACAGCTCCCACTTGCATGCCCGTGACAGTAGCGACAGTGACCTCGTAATGACTCACCTCCACGCCAGGTGCTGTTTCCAGGGCCTGACGCGTGTTAACCGATTGAGCCCTCGAAACACCCTGTGTG
>NW_021914550.1:0-1221 GCF_006229205.1 Suricata suricatta | reverse complement strand
ACACCAATAAAAGAACATTTCCTGAAATGACAGCCCCTGAACAGTCCATAAGCCTCCTTTAACAGAGCAATAGTAACAGATACACAGTGCACAATGAGCTTTTAAAACTGACAAGAGACAGAAAACTAGCCAAAATGACAAAACGAAAGAACTCTCCCCTAAAGAAACTCCAGGAACAAGTCACAGCCACAGAACTACTCAAAACATATCTAAACAACATAACTGAAGGAGAATTTAGAACAACTGTCTTAAATCTAATCGCTGGGCTTCAAAAAACCATGAGAGAAGCTACTGATACAATGACTAGGACTTTCAAAATAGGTCTTATACGAGTTTAAAAAGGCTATAAATGAGGTGAACAATAAAATGAAGGCGGCCACCTCACGAATTAAAGACGTAGAGAGAAGAATAGGTGAATTAGAAGACACAGTTACAGCAAAAGAGGAAGCCAAAAAGAAAGAAAGAAAGAAAGAAAGAAAGAAAGAAAGAAAGAAAGAAAGAGAAATTGATTCAGGAAAGGGAAAGGAGAATTTCAGATCTGAGTGATACAATCAAATGGAATAACATCCGTATCATAGGAATTCCTGAAGTAAGAAAGAAAGAGAGGTCCTGATGGGGTACCAGACGAAATTATAACTGAGTATTCCCAAATCTGGGGAAAGAAATAGACATTCAAAATCAAGAGGCACAAAGAACCCCTTAAGCGTAATTTGAATCGGCCTTCGGCACGACATATCATAGTGATACTGGCAAAATATAAAGATAAAGAGAGAAATCTGAAACCACCTAAGGATAAAAGGAGCCTAACATACAAAGGGAAGCCTATCAGAGTGGTTACAAACCTATCTAATAAAACTTCGGTGCCCAGGAAGGAATGGCATGAAATCTTCAACGTGATGAACAGAAAACACATGCAGCCAAGAATCCTTTACCCAGCAAGCCTGTCATTCAAATCAGAAGAGGAGATAAAGGTATTCCCAAATAAACAAAAATTGAGAAAATTCATCGCCACCAAACCAGCCCTACAAGAAATCCCAAGAGGAATTCTATGCGGGAAATGTTACAAAGAATACAAGGTACCAGAGACACCACTACAAACATGCATTCTAGGGAGAACACAATGAATCTAAACCCAAATTTTTCAATAATAATACTGAATGTATAGGGAATGAATGCTCCAATCTAACGACATAAGATAGCAGAATGGATAAAAAAAAAAAA
>NW_021914549.1:0-1221 GCF_006229205.1 Suricata suricatta | reverse complement strand
TCATAATCTAGCAGCTTGTAAAAATATACATTCCTTGTCTGTATCTAAGTAGACAATATGGAGGGGTAACAGGAATCTGATACTGGTGCACGTCTTTTCAAATAAACTTGTTGGGGCGCCTGGGTGGCTCCGTAGGTTAAGCGTCCAACTTCAGCTCACGTCATGATCTCACAGTTCGTGGGTTTGAGCCCCGTGTCAGGCTCTGTGCTGACAGCTCAGAGCCTGGAGTCTGCTTCAGATTCTGTGTGTGTGTGTGTGTGTGTGTGTGTCTCTCTCTCTCTCTCTCTCTGACCCTTCCCCGCTCATGCTCTGTCTCCCTGTTTCAAAAATAAATAAAACATTAAAAAAATTGGAATAAATTTGTTTCCTGGAGTCCAACATATATACAGAGAGATGCAAAATTTATCTATGTACAGATTGTTTCCTTTTCAAAGGTTTGTATGTCCCTGAAATCCTATTGATTTGTTGAAGACATTAGGTCACTGTCTTGTAAATTCACACTTGTATGTTGTTTTTCCAGAGTCATTAACTTATTCTTCCTCTACTGATATTTACCGTAAACGGAAAGGTAGCTACAAAGGCTTGTGGAACTCAGAGTCAACTATTTGGCAGCAGGATACTTTATAGGCGATGCAGTATAGTTGATAAAGCATTAGAATCAAAAAAGGGTGCACAGAATGTCTAGTTGCTTCAGTGATACTAGGATTGATCAGTGGGCTAGGATGGTGGTGGGCTGAGAGCTCAGGGGAGGTACAAGCCAGCTCAGGAAGGTGACACTTTAGCCCTAAAGTGCTAAAACTCTTGAGACACCTCAGTGGCTCAGGTGATTAAGCAGCCTCGACTCTTGGTTTCAGCTCAGGTCATGATCTCGGGGTTTGTGGGATGGAGCCCCGTGTTGGATCCCGTGCTGACAGCATGGAGCCTGCTCAGCATTCTTTCTCTCCCTTTCCTTCTGCCCCTCCCCCCTCAGGCTTTCTCACTCTGTACAAATAAAGAAATAAACAGTAAAAAAATGTGCTAAAAGTCCTAAGCACTGAAAAGAACAAAGGAAATTGTCATCATGTGCAAAATTATAACTGTCTTTTAGGAAACTTGAGGAATCTAAAGAGAAATTATAAAGGCTTAAGGGGATTTTAAGAAAATTACTGGATTAAAAAATCAACATGTTACATATATTTTAAGTATATTCATATGTGAGCAACAGACAGAAAAATACAGTGC
>NW_021914548.1:0-1221 GCF_006229205.1 Suricata suricatta | reverse complement strand
GGGGGGGTCCTGGGAGTCCCTGAGGGTCTTAACTAGTTAATACATTAGGTGGGGTGGCTCTACTCCTTTGTGTTAAGTAGGGATGGCATTCCCGGAGGCCAGGGCGGTTGAGGAGGGCTCCAAGGCAGGGAGCTCGGGCCTGGGGAGGGACAGGGAGCCCCACTGAGGCAAAGGCATCTCCAGCCTGTTCAGCAGGGGCTAGGTAGGCACAATAAATGAGACAGGCAGCAAACCAGGGGTGGACAGAAAGATAGGCAAATATTCACTCAGCAAACACTTGAGTCCCGACACAAGGCCTGTGTGGCTCCAAAGACAAAGGGTAGAAAAACTGACGACACAGGTCACTCCGCAGAGTAAAACCCAGAATGTACCTCATTGGACTCACGGAGGCTTCCAGATGATGCAGCGTCTGTTGTGAACACCAGCCAGAGCTCCAGGACGTCCGAAGTGGGGTCTGGACCCGGAAGCTCAGGACGCTGGCGGAGGACCCGGAGGGGTTCCAGCAGGGTGGGGGGAGGGGAGGGGAGGGCCCACAAGGTTGGCATCCAGCCAGGAAATTCTGGAAGGACGGATAAGAGGCAGAGTAGAGGGTGAAATGGAAAAGGACAGGATAAGAAATCTATGGAGATGCCCAGAGCGAGAGTCTGCTGCCAAGGGCAGGGGAAGCCCAGGCGGCCCTTAAGTCACACGCTGGAACTTCTGCAAACCAGCGGGAGCAGGACACCTGAAAGCCAGAAGCCCAAATGGTATTTCCTGCCAAGGAGCGAAGTTCAGACCAGCATGCAGCCTCTAGCCCCGAAAGTGTGAAAGTGCGGTGAGGGGACCAGTGGGGGAGTGGCCTCCCAGCCCCAGGGACAGGGATTTGCAGGCAGAATCGGTATAGCGCTGAGTGAGGGCAGAATGAAGGCAGTTCACCTGGGCAGGGACCAGGGACGCTCTGCGGACTGCTTGGCTGTGTCCTCCAGTGACACAGAAGCAATGCGAAGGAGCACAGGTTTGCAGCACATTTCCGACGGTGCTGGGGGTGTGCCGAGTGGAGAAGTGGGCTTCTTCATGGTCCCTTCTTCTAGGACACCGTTTTTTTGTTTTTTTAAGATTTGTTTATTTTTGAGAAAGAGAGAGAGACACACACAGAGCATGAGCAGGGGAGGGGCAGAAAGAGGGAGACACAGAATCCAATGCAGCTCCAGGCTCTGAGCTGTCAGTGCAGAGCCCAACGCG
>NW_021914547.1:0-1221 GCF_006229205.1 Suricata suricatta | reverse complement strand
TCAAGAAGATGTGGTATATATTCACGATGGAGTACTACATGGCAATGAGAGGGAATGACATATGGCCCTTCGTAGGAAAGTGGATGGACCTTGAGGGTGTCATGCTGAGCGAAGTAAGCCAGGCAGAGAAGGACAGAAACCATATGTTTGCACTCGTAGGTCTAGCAGGAAAACAAGAGAGACCTAATGGAGAACCAGGGGGAACGGAGGAGGGAGAGAGAGTTGGGGAGAAAGAGGGATGCAGAACTTGAGAGACTATTGAATGCTGAGAATGAACTGAGGGTTGGGGGGAGGGGGGAGGGGGGAAGAGAGGTGGTGGTGATGGTGGTGGGCACTTGAGGGAAAGAACACTGGGTGTTGTATGGAAAACAATTTGACAATAAAAAATTAAAAAAAAAATAAAGAGCAGAAAAAAAAAAACAAAAAAAAATTGACTCCTTGAAGGCAAGGCCTCTGTCTTACACATTTATCTTACACATCCACTGAACACTGTATTGAGCACATAATAAGCACTCATGTTCAATAATTACATTTTACTTAATAATGAGATAACGGGCTGAATTTCTTCACCTCATATTCCAAGTACAGTCACCAGGAAATCCTTTTCTTTAAGTTTAAAATATCAATAAATGGCCCACATTATGGGTTGAATTATGTCTCACCAAAATTCCTAGGTGGAAGCACTATTATACAGTACCTCAGAATGTGGCTGTTTTTGGAAAAGGGCCTTTATTTTAAGAGGTAACTAAGTGAAAATGGGGTCATTAGACTGAGTCCTAATCCACTTGACTTGTGTCATTTAAGAAGAGATTAGAACCAGACATCATGCACAGAGGAGAGCCCATGTGAGGACACATCAAAGCAGCCATCCTGAAGCCAAAGAGGTCCAAGAAGAAATCAAACCTGTAGGCACCTTAATCTTGACCTTCCAGCCTTCAGAACTAAGAGAAATAGATTTCTGTTGGTTAAGCTTCCCAGTCTGTGCCATTAAAAATTTTTTTAATGTTTATTTATTTTTGAGAGAGAGAGAGAGAGAGAGAGAGAGAGAGAGAGAGAGAGAGAGAGAGAGAGAGAGAGGGCATGCAAGCAGGGGAGGGATGGAGAGAGAGGGAGACACAGGAACTGAAGGAGGCTCCAGGCTGAGAGCTGTCAGCACAGAGCCCGATGTGGGGCTCAAATTCACAAACCATGAGATCATGACCTGAGCCAAAGTCAGACACT
>NW_021914546.1:0-1222 GCF_006229205.1 Suricata suricatta | reverse complement strand
CAATTTTCTCATCTTAGAGTGAGGAAAACACTAGTGACTCCCTCATAAATTGTTATGAAGAGTAAAGAGATTAAAATGAGTAAAGTATTTAAAATACTGTGAGATACATTACCATCATTGTAGTTTTCTTTTTTTTTATTTGTAATTTTTTATCATATCCTTATTATGCCCTTCTTTCTGGTCTCTTTAGTCATGTATTCCTAACTTGCATTAAGTACTTATTTCGTTTATTTTAATTCTTTCTTATTTACTAATAATAGTCTTTAAGTCTATTAATTTATCTCTAAATCCACTTTTGACCACATTCTATATATTCCTTTTTGTTTTATTTTATTTTATATAAACTTTGAGTTGCAGGTATTTCTCAGATTAATATATGAAACAGGGTTACATAAAAGAGTTCTGAAGGATCTGTAAAGAAAAGTAACTAACCACTCAAATGTCACCACTCAAATGTCATTAACTAGTGATAACCATTTTAACTAATTTTGATTTAATTCCTCTATTGATAATCTATTTATCTCTAAATAAGATTGATGAACTTCTATTTCAGAGTTCAAATAATTTAGATATTATCTTTTGACTTCTTGTTTTGATAGCTAGTTAACATACTTCTGTCATTCCCTCTTTTCTCACCAGAATTATACCATTGTTTTCAATTTGCATTTATAGTAACATTCTTAAACCATCACTTTTCCAACTAACAATATATACAACTTTTGACTAATCTCTTTGGTTTTTGTTTTGTTTTTGTTTTAATTTTTTAAAATTTTATTTATTTTTGAGAGAGAGAGAGAAACAGCATGGGCTGGGGAGGGTCAGAGAGAGGGAGACGCAGAATCTGAAGACAGGCTCCAGGCTCTGAGCTAGCTGTCAGCACAGAACCCTGATGCGGGGCTCAAACCCAGGCACCTGAACGGTGAGATCATGACCTGAGCTGAAGTCAGACACTTAATTGACTGAGCCATCCAGGCACCCCTTGATTAATCTCTTGGTATGATAAGAACATTATCATTATTCTTCTATTGCTTTTTCAAATCCCAAATCAGCTTTATCATAGCTTTTCCATTGTCATTTTTATAACATTTTTTTCCTTCTCTAACCTTAGTTTTTTTCATGATTTGACTATAAGCTGTTTATAAGACTCTAGAATTTAAACCAATACACAGTAGCAACATTCTAATGACTCGGTAAGGTTTTCGGCTGTTCTTTTTTTTTTTTT
>NW_021914545.1:0-2422 GCF_006229205.1 Suricata suricatta | reverse complement strand
AGATAATAAAATAAGGCATAGAAATATTCCCTCAAGTCTCAATGAAGGTAAGGAGCAAAGCTAAGAATCAAATGAGTGCACTGTGGAGCCGCCTCCTGGAGGTTCTACCCTGAGAAATAGCCAGACTTGGGGCCTGTTGTGTGAGGAAGAAACTACTTCCCAGGAGGCAATAGACCTGATTCCTGGGGTCCTTCTCAGCATGTTCTGCCCAGGACAGCTTGGCCAAACTGGCCTCAGCTGAGAGGTGGGGAAGCCATACCTTATGCTCTGAAGATGAAAGGCTAAACCAGATCATTTATTGAAGACATTTCAGGTTTAAAACATAGAATTCAATCCATGGAAGAAATGTGTGAAGGGGAGAGCCAGGATAAAGGTCTCATCATTCTGCCCATCACAGCTCTCACCCTTATCCCTGTCTGCCTCTCCATTTTTCTGTCCCCTGATCCCTAGAGGCCTCTTCTCTACCTGTCACGACCTTGGCATCTATCTCCCCCCAGCAATGGCTCACTAGCCTATGCAGTCCAGGCTCATTCAGCTTCACAGCCTATGAGGACACACCAAAGCCAGAGACTTCAGCCTAGCTTCCCAGCTTCCCAGCATCTTGCCCACCCAGCCAAGGGCCACTGTGGAGCCACAACTGTAGCACATTTTACATGATTACCCACATCCCTACCATCACTGCCACCCTATCATATCCCACATATGGAGGATTGGCCCTCCAGGTCACCTCAGCCTGAGCTCTCAACCCTTATCTCCAGCAGACCCTCCCTCTTCCATTCCTCTGCCTCCCTAACACACATTCCTCAACACACACACACACACACACACACACACACACACACACACTTGCACACTTGCACACCTACACATTCCCTCTTCATCTGTCCCCAAGCTTCACATTCCCTACCCCAAGATCATTCACTTACTGAGATCTGAGACTTATCTGAATCTCTCCTCTCCATTTTCCTACCTCTTGCTAACTAAATGAATATCATCCTCCTTGTGTCCTAGGAAACCTTCTAGACTTCTGTGTCTTCCTCTATCTTCCCTCCTTTGGTCATTGCCAGTCATTGATTATCTGAATCATGGGGCCTGATCCAGTTGCCCTTGACCAATTCAACTCACAAACATTTGCTGAGGGAGTGCCCAGAGCTCTTTGACCCTCTGTCTTGGCTCTCAGCCTTGTCTATCCAACTGACTGGAGCTCCCACAGGACAGAAACTCTACTCCTCCCTTTGGATCTCCCCTTAATGCTCAGCACATATGGAGGAAGGAGTGATTCTGCTCCCTAGGAGAAAGGAGGGAATTGAGAAAGAAGCCCAAGAAGGAGCATCATCTGAGCCTATACTGCCCTGTGAGGTTTAGTGTCAGAGAAGCAAGAACTTGAAGGAATCCATCTTTAGTGGAGCAGTGCTTTCCTTTAGAAATCCCAGGGCACTTGTGTGTTTGTGTGTGTGTGTGTGTGTGTGTGTGTGTGTGTGTGTGTGCACGCATGCACTTGACATGCATGAGGGGAGCAGAGAATGTGGGTCTCAAGTTCCAGGAGTTCAGTCCCCATGCTCCCCTCTTGTCCACACTCACAGACATTTCCTGTGTTCAGAGTTTAGAGCACTTGTTAAGCTGAACCTTATGAAATTTCTGATAGTCCTTCAGTTTGGACTTCTACAGTCTATTGCATTCGTTCTTCTCTCTTCTAAACATTTTGTGATTCCAGGCTAAGGGGCAGGGGATCATGCTGAAGAAGGGCAAATAATAAGAGCTAATATTTTTTGAGTGCATACTATGTACCAAGTATGTTGCATCCTTACCATAGTGCTAATTCTCACTAAAGTCCCATGAAATAGTTCCTGCGTCCACTACAATTATTTCTACCTTTTACAGGTGAGTGAATCCAGGTGAAGAAGCTACATGGGGAGGAACAGGGTTGGGATTCCAACTCAGCCCAAGACCTCCTGCTTCACTACTGCCCCCTACAACCAGGGAAGTCTTGGTAGAGACTAGGAGCCAGAAGGCAATGCCTACAGCTTCACAACAGAAAGGGGGAGAAGAACACAGGCCAAACTGGAACTCTAGAGGGGCCAGAAGGGCCACCATGGAAGGGACAGGGGAAAGTCTGGAGATCACACCAGATATCTAGTAGGAGAAGGACCAGTATGATAAAGAGCCTGAGGAGAAACATACTGACAACAGGGACAAGACTGGGAGGCAGTGGCAGCTGTGGGCAGTGGGGACTATGGAAGGAGGACCTTCAGGGAAAGGCCAATTTAGGTGTAGACGGGGAAGAAGGGCAAAGAGGAGGAAGAACCTGGATACAGAGTCTAGGGCACCAAGGAGGGAACTACAGTGGTAGCATGGGGGATGAAAGACAAAGTCCAGGTGAAAGAATGAAAAGCAGAAGGTGGGGAGAGACCCTGTGAAGTAG
>NW_021914544.1:0-1222 GCF_006229205.1 Suricata suricatta | reverse complement strand
TCTCTCTCTCTCTCTCTCAAAAATAAACCTTAAAAAAAAGAGTAAGGAGTTACATTAAACTTTCTGAGTACAGCGTAGCTATATAAATTACTGGAAATTCTTCTGCAAGGGATGTTTGTCTCTTTCCCCCATTTACTTATTTTCCACTTTTTTTTTTTTAAATATGTGGCAATTCTTCTCCAAAAGGCTATAAGCGTCTTGAAGACAGAGACTATTCCATATACGCTTTTATATTCCCAGCGACTTGCACCATGCTTTGGAGTAGAGGCAGACGCTCAGTCACCGGTGTAAAGGATGGTTCATAGGTTCCAGTCCTGACAGCTCTCTGATGATGACTTACTCTTCTTTTTCACTGCAAGATTTGGGCTAGAAAATTGCCCATTTGGCTCTTGACAAAAGTGTGATAAAAATGCCAATTATAATAGTAATCCTGGTACTATGTTAAGCTCTTTATACAGGCTCCCATAGAATCTTTGCAATATACCTGCAAGGTGGTTATCATCCTAATTTTATAAATGAAGAAACTTATGTCCAGATTGATTAGAGGACCTGTCCCGAATTACACAGCTAGAAAGTAGAGCCAGGACTCAAATCTAATTCCCTAAGGCCCACACCCTTAACCACCAGGTTAAACTGTGTTTTCCCTCATCATAGCCAAATAAAGTGACTAGGAGGTGATGGAAGTGACAAGAGCTGGAAGAATATGCAAAAAGAAAAAATAAATCCTTTTAGTGGGGCTGACTGGTGTGTGGCCTCTGAGATCTGCTATGAAATTTGTGTATCTTCAAGAGAAGCACATCATCCATAGGTTAGAACAAGATAATTATAAAATATTGTTATAAAGGGGCGCCTGGGTGGCTCAGTTGGTTAAGCGTCCGGCTTTGGCTCAGGTCAGATCTCACAGTTTGTGGGTTCGAGCCCCGCGTCGGGCTCTGTGCTGACTGCTAGCTCAGAGCCTGGAGCCTGTTTCAGATTCTGTATCTCCCTCTCTCTCTCTCTGACCCTCCCCTGCTCGCACACTCTCTGTCTCTCAAAAATAAATAAAATAAAAAGCATTAAAAAAAATAGTTATGTATTCCAAACTCAAACACAGCAGGTTTTGCTCATATTCCTTTTTTTAAATGTTTATTTTTGAGAGAGAGAGAGAACAAATAGGAGAAGGGCAGGGAAAGAGGGAGATCGAATCAGAAGCAGGCTCCAGGCTCCAAACTGTGAGGCTCCA
>NW_021914543.1:0-1222 GCF_006229205.1 Suricata suricatta | reverse complement strand
TTATTAATTATAACATTAAGACTTCCTCAATTATGTTTACCATTTCAAAAACACATCTCTTTTTTTTAATCAGTCATTTCTATTGTGTTTCTGTAGTCTTTATTTTTCATTTATTTCCATTCTGATCTTTATTATTTCATTTTCTGGTTAACTGTCTAGTTATATAAGGATTAAAGTTGCTTATTTGATATCATTCTATTTTTTTTTTAATATATACCCCTCGAGTCTTGAAAACAGTTCTTGCCTTGAGCCTCTGCACATTCTCTCAATTTCAGTCATCATCTGGCCTAACGAGTTTCTCAAATGAGTTTGCATTTTATTTAGGGCATGTTTCCAGGTGTGTTTTTAAATTAATCAGCATTCGTGATAAAAGATAACTTGGCCTCCGGAAACAAATAGTTTCAAACCACTTGACTGATAATAGGTTACTCTCCAAAGCATGTAAAGAACTGTAACTCAATAACCCAGCTTAAAAAAGAATAAGTGAAGGACTTGAAATTTGAACAGATATTTCTCAAAGAGGATATAAATGGCCACCAGGGATGTGAAGAGGTGCTCAATCTCATTAGTCATCAGGGAAATGCAAATCAGTGCCTCAAGGAAACAGCCAGGGAAGTGAGTGAGACGGTGGAGGAGGAACCGACTTCACCTCCATCTGAGACCCAGCACAGAAGGAGCCTTTTGAAAAGCACCTGGGCTATCCACGAAGGAGATTCATTGACTAACTGTAGGATATCTGTGAATTAATATCGTTACCATGTCACCTCACACCTATCAGAATAGCTAGTATCAAGAAGATAAGAGAAAACAAGTGTCAGAGAGGGTGAGACACGCCCACCTGTCCTCTCAGAATTTTTCCTTGCATAACCTGCTTATTATTGGTATTATGATAGTATCACTAATTAATACTTATATGGTATGTTACAGCTGGCGAAGCATTTTTATCATGACACGATTTAATCTGTATCTAGGAATTGGATATTGCCGTCACCATTCTGCAGATAATACTGAGGCTCAGAGGTCTTCAGCAGCTTTAGCTACAGAGAACCAGACTGGCAATATAAGTCTTTAAACCAGAGCCTACTCTCTCCATGGCAACTGCCTCTTAATAGAAGAGGTGTCTCTCTGATGTGGTTTAAAATGTGTCTCCTCCAGAGACAAAATTTTTAACTTCTGGGACTAAGGACTGAAGCATTTCAAATAACTCCTTTGCCAACCTTAC
>NW_021914542.1:0-1222 GCF_006229205.1 Suricata suricatta | reverse complement strand
ACCGGAGGGCCTCCTGGAAGAGGAGGGATCCGAAGAACAGTAGGCCGGCCAGCTTGTGGGTATCACCAGGGGCTGGAGAGTAGAGAGGGCACAGTTCCCCAGCCATCCTGATCCTGGAGTAAGTCTGTTTGCCCAGCCTGCACATCAGTTTAGAAACTGTGCCTCCAGAAGGCCCAGGGGGGCCAAGGGTTCTTGCCAGCCCTTGAACTGAGGACTTTCTGCCACCATCCCCCAGCCTCATCCAGGCCCAGCACCCCGTCCAATCATTAACATCACCCCTGTGCCGTCTGCGGGCGAGCAGTCAGGGAAGGAAGGGCCAGCACACGCTCTGGGACAGAGACCTGTCGTCTGGGGCTGGGTCCTCAACAGGGCAAAGGCTTCCAAAGTCCAGTGGGGGTGGGGGACCCGGGACTAGCACCCCAGACCCCGGCTGTCGGGCATCTGTGGTGACACTGGTCATGTATCTCGAGGAACAGAGAACTTTAAGGAGCTGGGAGTTGGGGAAGGACAGAATCTTCTTGTAGCGAGTGCGCTGGCACTGACCTGCCCGCTCCATGTAGTCTGCCGGCCATCTGCCCTCCAACTGGGTTCGGGTTCAAGGCCTTGAAGAGCCCAGCCCTGTCCCGGCCTCTTCGCCCTGCCCCTGGGCCTTCGAATAGGATTTAACTTTTCCCCTTAACACCCAGTAGGGCTGTCTGCAGGAGGGGTGAGGGACCCGGGCTTGCAGGGGTGGGTGGCTGGGGTGTGGATTTCCAAGAAGAAGGGGTCCTGGTGTTTGAAGGCTCAGGTTTGACGCCACAATCCTGCCAAGTCCCCGAACGAGGGGAGATACGGGGGGACGTAGAGGAGCATGAGGGCAAGGCGCAGGGCGCAGGCGCAGGGGGCGGGGCCTCAGGGCGCAGGTGCGGCTAGGCCTGGGGCAGCAGCGCCTCGGGGTCCGGTCCTCCCCGGTTTCCACCCCCGCTCCGCCTTGCGCAGGCCCGGACCCTGAGCCCATGTCAGGTCCCTGGGCCTGTGCGGCCGGGCTTCGGGGCCATGCAGCTGGTAAAGGCCCGCATTGCGGGGCTGCTGGCAGGGCGCACGCGCGCTGGGCGCGGCTGGTTCATTTACTAAAGAAAAGTTAAAAAGGCAAAACAAAACAAGACAAAAAGTTAGCTCCCACGCAGCTGCGGGGGCCCAGGCCGTTGGGGTTCGGAGCCCGCCGCAGGGGCGGGTGTCGCCC
>NW_021914541.1:0-1222 GCF_006229205.1 Suricata suricatta | reverse complement strand
GGGCGACACCCGCCCCTGCGGCGGGCTCCGAACCCCAACGGCCTGGGCCCCCGCAGCTGCGTGGGAGCTAACTTTTTGTCTTGTTTTGTTTTGCCTTTTTAACTTTTCTTTAGTAAATGAACCAGCCGCGCCCAGCGCGCGTGCGCCCTGCCAGCAGCCCCGCAATGCGGGCCTTTACCAGCTGCACGGCCCCGAAGCCCGGCCGCACAGGCCCAGGGACCTGACATGGGCTCAGGGTCCGGGCCTGCGCAAGGCGGAGCGGGGGTGGAAACCGGGGAGGACCGGACCCCGAGGCGCTGCTGCCCCAGGCCTAGCCGCACCTGCGCCCTGAGGCCCCGCCCCCTGCGCCTGCGCCCTGCGCCTTGCCCTCATGCTCCTCTACGTCCCCCCGTATCTCCCCTCGTTCGGGGACTTGGCAGGATTGTGGCGTCAAACCTGAGCCTTCAAACACCAGGACCCCTTCTTCTTGGAAATCCACCCCCCAGCCACCCACCCCTGCAAGCCCGGGTCCCTCACCCCTCCTGCAGACAGCCCTACTGGGTGTTAAGGGGAAAAGTTAAATCCTATTCGAAGGCCCAGGGGCAGGGCGAAGAGGCCGGGACAGGGCTGGGCTCTTCAAGGCCTTGAACCCGAACCCAGTTGGAGGGCAGATGGCCGGCAGACTACATGGAGCGGGCAGGTCAGTGCCAGCGCACTTGCTACAAGAAGATTCTGTCCTTCCCCAACTCCCAGCTCCTTAAAGTTCTCTGTTCCTCGAGATACATGACCAGTGTCACCACAGATGCCCGACAGCCGGGGTCTGGGGTGCTAGTCCCGGGTCCCCCACCCCCACTGGACTTTGGAAGCCTTTGCCCTGTTGAGGACCCAGCCCCAGACGACAGGTCTCTGTCCCAGAGCGTGTGCTGGCCCTTCCTTCCCTGACTGCTCGCCCGCAGACGGCACAGGGGTGATGTTAATGATTGGACGGGGTGCTGGGCCTGGATGAGGCTGGGGGATGGTGGCAGAAAGTCCTCAGTTCAAGGGCTGGCAAGAACCCTTGGCCACCCTGGGCCTTCTGGAGGCACAGTTTCTAAACTGATGTGCAGGCTGGGCAAACAGACTTACTCCAGGATCAGGATGGCTGGGGAACTGTGCCCTCTCTACTCTCCAGCCCCTGGTGATACCCACAAGCTGGCCGGCCTACTGTTCTTCGGATCCCTCCTCTTCCAGGAGGCCCTCCGGT
>NW_021914540.1:0-1222 GCF_006229205.1 Suricata suricatta | reverse complement strand
TATATATGGCAGTCATTTCACAATACATGTAAGTGATACATATGTAATATATGTAAACATTATATTGTACACCTTAAACATATACAGCATTCTAGGTCAACTATATCTCAATAAAATGGGGGGGGGGTGGAAGTAGCTCTGTGCCAAAAGCCCTCCTAAAGGCTTTGCACATTCACTGTGTTTACTTATTTTATCCTCACAACAATTTTGTGAAACAGATACTACTATTTTCATCAGTATTCCTTTTCTAGGGATGGGGAGGCTAAGATGCAGAGATGCCAGGAATGGAGAGCGATTTGAATCTAGGCTGTTAGTGCTACCATCCTTGGACTGCAGGGGCTCTTTTCTTGGGATCCTTAGAAAAGGCACTATATTTCTAGCAATTCCTGAGTGATGTCTTTTAGGTTTTCTACATAGAGCATCATGTCATCTGCAAATAGTGAGAGTTTGACTTCTTCCTTGCTGATTTGGATGCCTTTTATTTCCTTTTGTTGCCTGATTGTTGAGGATAGTACTATATTAAGTAACAGTGGTGAGAGTTGATATCACTGTTGTGTTTCTGACTGTAGAGGAAAAGTTCTCAGTTTTCCCCACTGTGGCTGATAGTTGCTGTGGGTTTTCCATAGAAAGTCTTTATTTTCTTTGAGGTATATTCCCTCTAAACCTACTCTATCGAGGTGATATATGAATGGATATTGTACTTTGTTGAATGCTTTTTCTGCATCTATTTAAATGATCATGTGGTTCTTATCTTTTATTTTATTAATGTGGTGTATCACATTGATTGATTTGTGAATATTGAACCACACTTTGCAACCCAGGAATAAATCCCCCTTGACTTGACCATGGTGAATGGTTTCCTTTAATGTATTGTTGGATTAGGTTTGCTAGTATTTTCTTGAAAATATTGCATCCAATACAGATATTGGCCTGTAGTTCTCTTTTTCAGTGGAGTCTTTGTCTGGGTTTGGTATCAGGGTAATACTGGTTTCATAGGGTGAACTTGGAAGTTTTCCTTCCTTTTCTGCTCTTTAGAATAGTTTGAGAAGAATACATATTAATTCTTATTTAAATGTTTGGTAGAATTTGCCTGTGAAGCCTTCTGTTTGAGGGTTTTTGTTTTGTTTTGTTTTACTGATTCAATTTCTTTGTTGGTTATCAGTATGTTCAAGTTTTCTATTTCTTCCTGTTTCAGTTTCAGTAGTCACGTGTTTCTAGGAAT
>NW_021914539.1:0-1222 GCF_006229205.1 Suricata suricatta | reverse complement strand
AGAGAGAGAGGGAGATACAGAATCTGAAGCAGGCTCCAGGCTCTGAGCTAACTGTCAGCACAGAGCCTGACTCAGGGCTTGAACCCACGAACGGTGAGATCATGACCAGAGCCAAAGCTGGATGCTTAACCGATGGAGCCACCCAGGCGCCCCTATTGATTTCTTCCTTGAGATAATTTTGGTAATTCATGTTTTTCTAGGAATGTATCCATCTCATTTAAATTATCTTTGTTGTCATATGGTCATTTATAGTATTTTCTTATAATCTTTTAAATTTCTGTGATGTTGGTAGTAATGTGCTCTCATTATTCCTGACTTCAGTACTTTGAGTCTTCTCTTTTTTTTTTTCCCTTGGGCTGTCTAGCTAAAGATTGTCAATTTCATTAAAAAAAAGTAAATTTTGGTTTTGTTGATTGTCTCTAATCTGTTGTTTCTTTTATTCTCTTTACTTTTTATTATTGTCTTCTTTCTGATTGCTTTAGATTTAGCTTGCTTTTTTCCCCCTCCTAATTGCTTAATATTGAAGGTTAGGGAATTGAATTGAGATCTTTCTTTCTTTTTTTAAAATATAGGCATTTACATATGTGTATATTGTCTACATATTTTCTCTGAGCACTGCTTTAGCTGAACCTCATAAGTTTTGGTATGTTTCTTTTTTTATTCATTTCAAAATATATTGTAATTTTTCTTATAGTTTTCTTTTATTTTGTAACTTTTTGGACTCATTTTTATTTATGCAGTATGCATTTAATTTCTACATTATTTGTGAGTTTCCCAAATTTCTGTTATTGATTTCTAACTTGACTTTATTTTGTTAGATTATATAGTTTATTTTGTTAAATTATATACTTTGGATGATTTTAACATCATTAAACTTACTGAATGTTGTTTTATGACAATGTATAGTGTATACTGGAGTAATTTCCATAAGAATCTCAGAAAAAATGTACATCCTGCTATTACTGGGTGGAGTTTGTTAGGTCTAATTGGCTTATAGTGCTCAAGTCTCTCATTTTCCTGCTGATATTCTGCTTAGTTGTTCTTCCATTATTTAAGGTGAAGTATTAAAACATCCAACTATTATTGTTAAATTGTTGATTTCTCCTTTTAATGTTGTCAGTTTTTGCTGACTTTTTTTGAGGCTTTGTTGTTAGGTGCATATGTGTTCATTATTGCTATATATTCTTGTTGGATTGATCATTTTATCACTATAAATGTTCTT
>NW_021914538.1:0-1222 GCF_006229205.1 Suricata suricatta | reverse complement strand
TTTTTTTTTTTTATGAACTGAAGACAGTTTTATATGGATAGAGGTAAAATGAAGTAGTCTTGTGTTTTTCTATTAAAGAACCTGAAGAGAAATAAAATTTCAAGTAAAGAAAATCAACACTTCTTCACATAGAGAGCAAATGGGTAAGTAATATCCGTTATTTAACGGACCATAAACTTCAGTTATTAATTGGCAACACCTCCATATTTAATCATTTTGAAGGGATTAGAGAATCTCGTTTTTAAGACGCCAAGAACACTTTTATATGGGAAAATGAATCTTTTCTGGCCGCCGCTCAGGAGCGCCCTCTCTTGGAGATTACCTGAAACAGCCTCTCGGAGCTCTGGGGCAGCGCTGCGGGGGAGTACGTGGGATCCATCTCCGTGAACTCCTCCGCAAAGTTACTCACGTCTAATTCATCTCGGATGACGGGCTTAAATGGGGCGGGCACTTTTTTGGCAGCTAAATCGTCCCAATTTATTTTCTAAAATAGACAAAGAAAATGGGTACAAAGTAGAGACCAACGAAGTTGAAATTAAAAAAAATTTTTTTTTAATATCTTTATTTTGAGAGACAAAGACAGAGAGTGAGCAGGGGAGGGGCAGAGAGAGAGGGAGACACAGAATCTGAAGCAGCCTTCAGGCTCTGAGCTGTCAGCACAGAGCCCAACGTGGGGCTCGAACTCATGACCTGAGCTGAAGTCAGACACTTAGCTGACTGAGCCACCCAGGTCCCCCAGGTGAAATATTTTCTGAGGATTTTCTGAGACTAACACAGATGGATTAGGGTTTTCATTAGTTAATAGGGAAAGAGCACATATTTCAAACCAATGATTAAAACATTTTTTCCCCAAGCATGAGCACATTTTCTGACTGCAGTTTATCACTCCATTCAGTGTTAAGCCTGAATGCCTTCCATCACTGTGGGGTCTGGCTGTGTCCTCTGGGGGGCACCAGGATATCCTAATTCACCCATAGGGATAAGAGAAAAAATTAATTATAATAAAGGGCTTTTCAGTGCTCCGTGGATATGAATGCTGACTCTGAAGGAATATTCCTATTTTCCAGAGGCAATATTAGGTAGCTCTCTTCCTATACCTGCTTTTCCTCCTGGTCATCTGGACAGACTAGAAAATACACTCACTATAAGTCACGCACTTGTTTAGGTCCGTAAGTTTAAATGCTCTTTATCATACCGATGTAATCACCCTTTTCTCACTTAA
>NW_021914537.1:0-1222 GCF_006229205.1 Suricata suricatta | reverse complement strand
AGAATGCAATAAGAAAGCAATCTGGCAAGATATCCTATCCAAGATTTTTCCAAGTTGAGGAAAGATAGGTTCAAGCTCTGCCTGACCAAACAGGATAACAAAAAAAAAAAAAAATCCAGTAAATGCAGAATTTCGCATGTAGCTCTTGTCCTATTTCTGCTACACAGCACCGCCATGCACACTGTCATCGCAAATTCTCAGCACGTGACTTACCTGGGACCCTCAGAGTCACCCCCTGAGGCTGACAGCAGCTCCAGTGACGACCTGGACAGGGACGGGACGCTGTTGGCTTGGAGAGCTGAGCGCCCGACCCCACAGCCGGCCTGTTGACTAGCACCCTGGACAGCGCTGCAGTCCGGCTGCTCTTCTCCACCTGCCGAAAGGCGTCCATGCCTCACGGGGAGTGCACTGCCTGTTCTGTGTGACCCTCACCTCCTTCCCCGTGTCGCTGCACAGACTTGGTCCTTGCACATTGAGCCTTCACGCCATAGCTGGGTGACCTTATCAAATGCATAGGCGATCATTTGGGGCAACATTATATGTGTCGATTTTTACTTTAATGACAAAAGGAAGCCACCAAATGTTGTAATTATCATGACAATTTTGTTATTCATGATGATTTCGTTATGCTATGCTGTGACTTCCTGATTGAAGAAGTTCATCCAGGGAAGGGCCATCTCTGTCTTGTTACCTTTGTGTTTCCGGCACCCATCGCCTTATCCTGCAAAGAGAAATAGCTTAATGCTGATTTTGTGATTGGATAAATGAATGACCTATATGTAGATATTAGCAAGACTCTTTGAATATAGCTGTGTGATGTTTTCTTTCTAGTTTTCTAGCTAATTCTTATTTACAGGGAGAAACCTACATGAAAACTTTGTATTATGTGCCATGATCTACATTATCTTAACGTCTGCTGTGATCAGCATGATGTGCCTTTTCTTCCTGCCACAGGACCACCTGGGGAAAGGTATGCCAGGTCTCCCAGCCTGCCCCAGTGGCACATTACTCATGCCTACCTGTGCATTATTTATTGTACTTGACTTTGGTAAAAGCTTTATGACTTCAAACCACTGTTTAGCGGAAGTAGTGTCACAGTGGGACCAATTACTTCTTTGTAAACACTCACAGGTGAAGCAGCTGCTTTGTTCACTTTCATCTGAAATTTCTTCTGCGGTGAGGTGCTACCTCTAATCTTACAGATATATTTCTTAAATTTTTT
>NW_021914536.1:0-1222 GCF_006229205.1 Suricata suricatta | reverse complement strand
CCAGGACGTCCACCTCCCTCTGCATGGATCACGTCTTGCTGGGACCCCCTGGGCCTGTCTGCATGTCCCCTGGACTTTGAGCCACACCAGGGTGGGATCCTCTATGCTGGCCCTCCCCCTTCACCCCAGGATCCAGTGAAGGGGCTGGCTTGGCATGGGGCCAAGGAAATCTACATGGAAGAGGGGCTGGAGGACCAGCGGGGCCAGGAGCCCCTCCCAGCCACTCCCTTTTCCCAGCGGGGGAGGGGGGGCAGGCCCAGGGAAGGTCACCATGTTGGAATCAAAAGGGGATTTTTCACTCCGAGATTAAAGATCTAAATAAGGTAACCCAGAAACCGTCCACAGTAGTTGGTGGCAGATAAGATGTGAACTGGGAACCAGCGTAAATAAGGAGATAGTTGCCCGGGCAACAGAGCCGGGATTTTGCGTTGGCAGCGATAAGGGTCAGGTGATGCGGAGTGGAACGCCCTGTGGAACGCACGTCTCTCCTTCTGAGAATTGTCTCATTTTCTGTACTGCCCAAGCTCAGCTTGTTCCCCTTCAGCTGCACACCACCCAGCCCCGCCTACCCCTGCCTGGAACTCGGGTGAATCTGGGCATCAGGGCTGACAGGAGGGGAGACCCAGAGTCAGCTGAAATGCAGAACAAATGCCCAGGAGAGAAGGAAGGATACAGCTGAGCAGATACTGAGCTCAGAGGCTGGCGGGGGCGGGGGCGGTGTGGGAACGGAACCCACTCACTTCCCAAGTCCTGGGTCCCCCTCCACCTGCACACCTGGCCGCAAAGCCCCCAGCCACCCAGGGCTCCTTCCACAGGTCGCCCAGGAGCCATGGGGCTAGACAGGAGCCCCACTCAGCCCCAAGCCCTCTCAGTCCTGCAGGGCAAGGGACTTTTAAACAACAAATAATTTTCCATAAGCCTTCTAAAGCTTTTCTGAGGTCTGGAGTTAACTGTGCCCAAGGCCAGACCCAGACCTTTATAGGATGGGGTCCCCTCCTGCTGCAGAGCCACAAACAGAAAGTTCCAGGGAGCTTACCTGAGCCATGGCTGGATGTGGTGGTGTTTTGCTTATCTGCTGGCTTTTATACCAAAGTTGAGTTTTGGTTTCGCTTTCCTTTCTTTCTTTTTTTTTTTTTTTAATTAAAAAAATAGTTTATTGTCAGATTGGTTTCCATACTACACCCAGTGCTCTTCCCCACAAGTGCCCTCCTCCATCACCACC
>NW_021914535.1:0-1222 GCF_006229205.1 Suricata suricatta | reverse complement strand
TGCCTTGAAACATCAGCATTATATAAGTTAGTGACATGCTCAAAAGAAAATATTCACTGAATTTGGGAGCACTTCCAATGCACAGACCAATTTATTGTTTTATCATCTCTTTGCAAAGCATGCCAATTAATATGCACCCTCCTCCAATCAACTGCCTTTCCATGTTAGTGATCAACCAACCAGGATGAAAAGAGGAAGAAGAAGGGTCTAGGAAGAATGTTTCCAGAAAAAAAAAATAATAATCACAATAAATGTGATTGACTATACCAATTATAGTAATATGGCCTCCTATTAATAGGAAGAACAAAAAAAAGAAAAACAAACTGTGGTAATTGTTCTCCCCAATAATACCAAAAGTTCCCCCTCCCCAAATTATATGATTATAAGACATTATAGAGATCAAATTTAATCAATATTTACATGATAATAATACTGTAAACTATCATATTCACAAGAAACTGTGATTAAATTGTATTGAGAAAATGAGGTAAAGGAAATGTTTTTGTTTGTTTGGTGTGGCACATAGATCTAAAACTCTTCTGTAGTAGGAGACTGATGTATAACATCCATAACCAAACCAACAACATAGCATAAATAAGCACTTAGAAATAGGATTACAAATATCAAAGAAACATCTAAAATAACTAAAATACTTAAAAATGCTTCCATGTTTCATTATTAACTACTTAATTCTACTTAAGTACACATAAACATATACATATATAAACACACACATATATACATATATGTGTATACATACAAATGTATTACATACAACTGTTATACATATATGAGTGTATATATGAACACACACATTTATGTATACAATTTATACAGAATTATAAACATATAACCTTCCCTCCTTATCTCACCTTTCTTTCCATCTTGTCAACTTCATTTTTTCAGGTAGTCTACTACTAATGAAAGATGATTCAATAGGTTGGAATAATGACTTCAACATTTTGCTAGTGTTAATGTCGTTTCATGTTTTGGTATTTTTCAAATAAATTTTCATGAGAATTGGTAAGATAGCTGTCAAAGAGGTGACATCTATATTCTGAGG
This sequence comes from Suricata suricatta, assembly GCF_006229205.1. Classification (NCBI taxonomy): domain Eukaryota; kingdom Metazoa; phylum Chordata; class Mammalia; order Carnivora; family Herpestidae; genus Suricata; species Suricata suricatta. The sequence goes on along the minus strand of NW_021914535.1, from coordinate 159 downwards.
TCAATCTAAATTCAACTTCTAGTTCCCTTATTTGCTAGATAATTTCCTCAGGAAAATTATATAACTTCCTATGCTTTACTTTCTACATATGTAAACTATGATAAAATAGCACATATTATAAAAAAGGTGACAACAAAATAATGGCTATAAAATAGTGTT
>NW_021914534.1:0-2422 GCF_006229205.1 Suricata suricatta | reverse complement strand
CTTGGGAACTTCAGCCTATCTGGGAAGGGAACTGGAGGTGGGGTGGGGTGAAGACAGCTGACCCACATCCTAGGTTTCACTGGGTGGGAACGGTTTTTTTGTAGGAGAGCGACTGCAGGCGCCCATGATTGTCCCGGAAACTCCAGGGCGGAGTCGGGAAATCTGGGAGTCCGACCGCCCTGGAAACGCCATTCGTCCTTGGACGAAGGAGTCCAGGGTAGTCCTTTCGGCTTTTCAAGGTCGGCAAACAAGAGAGGTGCATCACGGTCCGCTTTGCTTGCAGATCTTGAGGGCCCGGGACCCGGAAGCCACCTCGGAGGCTCGGAAACCCTGGGTCCCCGGACTTGAGCCCTCGACCCTGGACACCTCCAGAGTGGATGGACCTCGGAGGCTCGTGCGCTGCCCTGCGCCAGTGTCGGCTTTGAAACCAACAGTCCTCACCTGTTGATTCTCTTCGCTCTAAATACAAGTTTTCTCTGAAAGTCATCAGCACGGACGTTCGAAAAACACAATGGAAGTAACCGACGTGCAACACCTTCAACCTGTCTCAGGGGACGGGCAGTCGCAGCTGGCTGACTCCGGGGGTCCCCTGGCTCGCACGCCGACGTCTGAGTGACACCGAGCAGGTGCCGTCGGGAGCCGCCAGCACCCCGCTTCTGCGGACCTCCGCGGCCCTGCTCTCCCGCCCCCAGACAGGACAGCAGGCGTGACTGTGCTGCCGGGGGCCGGGGTCCCGGCTGTGACGTCAGGGCAGGTGTCTGCGGGTCCTCAGAGACCTCGCGCACCTGCGCCTTTCCTCCATCGCGCTGGTCTCCTTTCCTTGGGGGGAACCGACCGGAACTGGGTGGGTGACTAAGGCACGAGTCCTGCAAGAGAAGTTGGCAACGTGCGATCCAGGGTTCCAGACTTGCCTCTCCAGCCGAAAATCCCGTGACAGGGCTCTCTCCACACACAGGCCGCACTAGGGGTCTGTGCAAGTCGGTGCTCCAGTCAGATCCGAAGAGCTCCGAGTTTGGACTTCTCATTACAGCCCGTGAATATGGTTCAAAGGTCTTCGAAGCCTGAGGAGAAAGAAAAGAGAGTCTCTTTAATTTTGGGCAAACAAACTTGTACATGACCGTCTATTTGTTAGAAAAGTTTGCTTTCTGAAGGGCCGGTTAGCTTAGTTGGTTAGAGTGTGGTGTTAATAACACCAAGGTCATGGGTTCGATCCCTGGATGGGTCATGTAAGATAGCATTTTGGCCTACGCTTCTCGGACCCCACATAGCAACTCATCAGGATCAAAAGTCCAGACCTTCTTCTTCTTCGCTTTTTTTTAAATTAAAAGTAACTAGACTCACTAGGGTTTCCTAAAGCAACTTGGGGGAGTGGGGTGCGAGTGAGGCGGTTGTTTCAGGGAAGGGAGAATCAAGGACAGTTATAGACATGTGCCTGCTCAGTTTCTAGTGACCCTTCAAGAGACGGTATTATTTGGGCGCGTCAGAGAAGCTGCAATAGAGAAAAGGAGGCGGGTGCAGCTTGGCCAGTGACACAGTTGGCTGGAGCAGCGACACTGGGCTTTGCTGCGGTCGGGTCTGCGCTTGCTTCTTCCTTTTCCCCGACAACCTGCAAGGACCCCGCGCTGCGTGCTGCGCTGGGCGGTCTCCGGCCTCCGTGAACTTTCGGGCGCCCGGGAGGCTGCGCACCCGCTTTCTCGGCTTTGGGCCCCGCCTGTGCACCTGCGTGCACCGCGAGGCTGCGCACCCGCTTTCTCGGCTTTGGGCCCCACAGGCTAAGGCGCACGCGCTGACCGCAATTCACCTGCAAGGCACAGCGAGGAGATGAGCTACACATTCAGAAACCAGTCCACGTCTGAGGATGATCTTCTGGGTTGGTTTGAAGAATTTTCCCCACTTGGCAGAGATTTCCTCCAGCCTCTATCCTGGGCCTCGACTTTCAGGGAGGATGCAGGGCTGTTGAGAACCCCCCCCACCCCCTCCCCCACCCCTAGCCCGCCGCCACCTCCTAGTTCTTCCTCATCTGCTCTGGCTGTTTACTTCTGTAAAAGAGGAGATTCCGGTCGGTTCATTGTCCTCCGGGCGCGTTGGTCCTGGCGATGCCCAGGCCGGGAACATGGGGACAAGTCAGGGAGGAGTGGCGACTGCGGCCTTCGGGGCCAAGCTCTAAGGGCCCCGCTGAGGCAAAGAGCCGCTCGCACCCGTGTCCCCACAGCCCAGTCTTCCTAGAGGGGTTCCCCAGGTCCCCTTTCTCTGCTGGGAACCGTGCGAGGAAACAGCTCACAGGTGAGACCTCTGGGGTGAGGACCCTTCCCACTGGGGAAAGATATGGATGGAGAAGATACAGGAAGAGCAGTTTTTCTTTTTCTTTCGAGTTTCTCTGATTTTAAAACCTTCCTTCTAATGGTATTGTCCAGCCAATCTT
>NW_021914533.1:0-1222 GCF_006229205.1 Suricata suricatta | reverse complement strand
TGGATCAAGAGAAGAGCCTGAATAATGGTTTAACTAACTGCGTGGTATAGGATAAGGGCTAAATGTCATTTATTTTGTCACCAATATTCAACATCACTTGTGAAAGTGGCCATCCTTCCCCCTGCTGTTTATTCTATGAAGTCTCGTGGAGCATTTGCTGACTGCATCTGGACACATTTCATCCTTGGCTCTGTAATCTGTTCCTCTTCTCTGTGTCTCACTCTATGCCAGCAGCACACTGTTGTAGTTAATGTACTTCTGCAATATACTTAGAAAGTAGGAAGTGAGATGTCTCCAGGTTTGCTTTTCTTTCTCATGATCATTTTCTCACTTCCATGTATTTTGTCATAGCACATAAACAAGGACTTGGTATAGTTCTCAGAAAATTTCAGTGGTATTTTATTAACTCAATTAACATTAGAAATTAATAGAACAGATAAAAGGAATAAAAAGTATAATAACACAAAAGTTAGCGAGATTAAAATTGGTATTTGGAAAGATAAATTAAAAAGCATCCATTGACTAGGGATATAGGTAAAACTCAACTAAACACAATGAATACCAAAGAAATGAAAACAGACAAAAGAGAAAGTTCTTAGATAATTATAGGCCCACAAATGGATAACTAGCAGTAATTTTGAAATTTTTATAATTATATAATTCACCAAGACTGTTCATAAAGAAATAGAAAACTATCAAATTAAAAACAAATAAGAAGATTGAATCCATAATCTAAAACTTCCCCCCTCAAAAACAGAGAGTCAGCCTAGTACCAGACGGCTTTATGATTTGTACCAAATATTAAAAAAAAATTTAAAGCCCATACTCCTCAGACTCTTACCAAAAGCTGATAAGAAAAGAGCATGCCTCAATTCATCTATGAGACCACCCTTACTGTCATGTGAAATCCAGGCAAAGATACCACAAACAGAGAAACTATGGCCCAGTGTCTAAGATGGGCATACATGCAGTGCTCCTAGCATAGTGAATGCACCAGCACATTGAAAGGATCATATGTGACCATCCAGTGTGATTTATCCCTGGGATGCAAGGATTGTTAACCATACACAACTCTGTAAGTGTCATCCTCTGCAGCATTAACTGAGACAGGAATTGATTATACATCATTACCTATTGATGCATAAAAATATTAGACAAAATTCAACAAATTGTCATTATTAAAAAATCTGAAAAACTAAGCAGAAAAAAGAAATTACTTCCA
>NW_021914532.1:0-1222 GCF_006229205.1 Suricata suricatta | reverse complement strand
TCTGAAGAGAGCATGTGTGTGGTTGGTGGGGTAGGGGTACAGTGGCTGGGTCCTTAGGGTTTGGTGTACTGGTGTCCTGAGCTGGGCTGGGTGGATGGAGGGGAGGACATCCCCTCAACTTAGACAAAGTTCCAGACTCAGGGCCTGTCTTACAGCATATTCTCTCCACGTGACCCAGAGGAGTAAGGAAGAGAATGGGGAGCAGACACTTCAGACCTGTCTAGCCTCATTCATTCCCCTCTACCCTCCCTCACCTCACTCACTAAGCCCAGCTTCTCAATGGGCCATGCCACACTTTTTACACATCCACTGTGTGCACAGAGCTCCATAGTGTTCTTGGGCCATTCTCACCCCAGGAACCATTGCCTTCCTTTTGCAGCCCATGCAGATCCTCAGACCCCATAGACCCCACAGTCCCTGGGTTGATCTCAGAACCCAGAAGCTTCTTCAGAACATGGGGTCTGAAACCTATACATTTGGGATATACCATGGAGACTCTGAAGACATGCAGAAAGGGAAGGTTGGAAAAGAGCTCCACAATTTCCTGGGGACATGACTTACAGCAGCAAGAAATATTCAAGTGAGAGGAGAGGAAGAACATAGGACACACAGCGAGGCTGGTTTTCTAGAGTACAAATCCCAGGCCTGATACAGAGAGGGAGCAAGATGAGATCCTGTCCCCATGGATGTTGGGGTTCAGCAAGGTGTTGTGGAAGAAGGGGAGATGACATGGAGCAAACGGGCAGGAAACAAGGAGAGATTGGGGGAATCTTTGGCTTCCATGAGGAGGTGAGAGTCCGCTCCTGCACACATGGTGAGCTGGGAAATTATGGCGTTTTTGCTGAGCTCTCAGACATCGGTAATCCTAGAGGAGAAAAGACAGCGGATGAGCAGTTTCCTTTTTCTCCCACAGACCTCCGCTAGGAGTTGAGCTAGAGTCCTGCTCCAACGTAAATGCAGGCGCAGGTGGTGGGATGAGAAGGTATGAACAGTCACCATTCGCCTCTGTCTTCTCTTGAGACAGAACGGCTTTGGGGTGACCAGGTAATCAGGCCATCCTGAGATCCCAGGGCTGCCAAGGGTCCCATCTAACCTGGGGCAGGACTGAACTGCGGGCTGTCCCCGCCCCCAGGCGACTCAGGAGGGGACGGGCTTGCCATGATGGGCAGGGTTTCCCCCAGGAGAGACTCAAGTACCCTGCAGGTTTCCCCTGGTCACCCTG
>NW_021914531.1:0-1222 GCF_006229205.1 Suricata suricatta | reverse complement strand
CCCATGTTCACAAACCCCTTTGAGAGATGAGGCAAGAGGTCAAAGGGCCCAGATTCTGGACCCAGATTGTCCAGAACTAAATCCAGGCTGTGCTGCTTGCTGGCTGTGTGGCTCTGAGCAAGCCAATCAATGTCTCTGTGCCTTAGCATCCTCATTTGTAAAATGAGATTTTTTTTAAATATAATTTATTGTCAAACTGGTTTCCATACAACAGCCAGCACTCATCCCAACAAGTGCCCTCCTCCATGCCCATCACCCACTTTCCCCTCTCCCCCACCCCCCATCAACCCTCAGTTTGTTAAACTGAGATAATGTTAAGACCCCTTTATAGGACTATTATGAGGGTATGTGAGTTAATGCTCATAAAAGACTTAGACTTTGGGCAGGCACATAGTAAGTGCTCAGTAAATACTAGCTATTAGTATTACACAGATGCAGTCTTGAAAAACAGTTTTCTACAAAAGGGATGAGGACGCAGTTCTAATGGGCCACTGTGCTTGGCCCTGGGTGGGTGCTGGAACGGAGGGGTCGACCCAGAGATATGTAGGTAAAATAACAGCCGCGTGCAGTGAACACTAAAGTAAAGCAGACTCTGATTTGCTCTGACATACTTGACTGACATGTGGTCAGAGACAGAAGGGAAATTTATTCAACTTGGGCTGGAAATCTGGAAGGGCTTCAAGGAGGTGGCAGTTTTTGGCTTAGACCTTGATAGAACCCCAGAGCCTGCTAGACAGATGAGGAAGAGATGTTTTAAACAGAGGCAAGGAGATAAAGAGGCCGTGGGGTCCTGGAACCCCGCGAGAGGGTCAGTGCCAGAACAAAAGGAGGGCAGGGGCGTGGATGGAGAGAGGGTTAGGAGTGAGGCAGGGCCCAGAAACTTGTTTGCTTGGAGAGGTGTTATGAGAAAGCCCTGCAGCCAGGATGTACCCCCTCCACCCTCATCTCTGCGTCCAGGACCCAGGCGGGTTTCAGCTCTGTCCCCCACCACCTGGGTGGGCATCCCCCACCCACACAGACCCCAGGAGGGAGAGCAATCACTGCGCTCAGACTTGATCCCTCTCCCAGGCCCCTGCCCTGAACAAAGCCAGCATTTACAGCACGGCCGCTCTGAGGTAGGGTTACCCAGGCTGTTTATGGCTCAGGATAGAGGATTTTCCTGGAGAGCAGAAGCCCCTTTTCTGTCCCATTTGAAAGCCATTTGGGCTCTTTGAAAGGGTCT
>NW_021914530.1:0-1222 GCF_006229205.1 Suricata suricatta | reverse complement strand
GTGCATGCGAGAGCGGGAGAGCGGGGGAAAGAGAGAATCCCAGGCAGGTTCCTGCACATAACCCACACTCATGCAGTTCATGAGATCATGGCATGAGCTGAAATCAAGAGTTGGATGCTTAACCAACTGAACCACCTAGGAGCCCCTGGAACTCATGGTTTTTAAACTAGATTGTTATATTGACTTTGACCATGTGAGACCATTTGAGTATTAAGCAAAGTGCTCAGCCAAGATTGGATTGACTAATGAATTCTTCAGTTCCAAATCACCACAATATATAACAATGAGAATCTTTGAAACCAATCATTGTATTTACACATTTTGTCATCTTTTCCCAAATATAGAATGAATAGACAAAGTTTTTAAGATGAATTTATTTTAAAAGATGGTTCTGAGTTGAGGGGTACCTTGGTGGCATAGTCACTTAAGTAGCAAACTTTTTTTTCTTAATTTATATCCTAGTTTATTAGCATATAGTGCAATAAATGATTTGAGGACTAGATTCCAGTGATTCACCCCCTAGGTATAACACCCAGTGCTCATTCCAACAGGTGTCTTTCTTAATTCTTACCCATTTACCCCATCCTCCACTCTGAATTCCTCCAGTAACCCTCAGTTTGTTATTTGTATTTGAGTCTCTTATATTTTGTCCCCCTCCCTGTTTTTATATTGTTTTTGCTACCCTTATGTTCACCTGTTTTGTATCTTAAATTCCACATGAGTGAAATCATATTATATTTGTCTTTCTTTGACTAATTTTGCTTAGCATAACACCCTCTAGTTCCATTCACATTGTTGCAAATCGCAAGCTTTCATTCTTTTTGATTGCCGAGTAATATTCCGTGTGTGTGTGTGTGTGTGTGTGTGTGTGTGTGTGTGTGTGTGTGTATACTATATCTTTATCCATCCATCAGTGGACATTTGGGCTCTTTCCATACTTTGACTATTGTTGATAGCGCTGCTATAAACATTGGGGTGCATGTGCCCTTCCAAAAAGCACACCTGTATCCACTGGATAAATACATAGTAGTGCAGTTGCTGGGTCATAGGGTAGTTCTGTTTTTAACTTTTTGAAGACTCTCCATCCTGTTTTCCAGAAACGCTGCCCCACTTTGCATTCCCACTAGCAGTGCGTAGGAGAGCCTCTTTCTCCTCACGCTCTCCATCTGATGTTGCTGGAGTTGTTAATTTTAGCCACTCTGACTGGTGTGAGGTGATATCG
>NW_021914529.1:0-1222 GCF_006229205.1 Suricata suricatta | reverse complement strand
GGTAACTCTTACATTCTGACCTTTTTGGTGTTATGGGGTGGAGTCAGGTCTCTGGCTACTTCCTGCTGAGATAGGGGCGGCCTTATGATTGGGGCTTGTGGTCGGAATGAGAGAGTACCAGTAAACCAGCAACAGGCTGGTAGCGGCACGGTTGGTGAATCTGGATACCAGTTCCTGTAAAAAGTTGGAAAAACAGCAGAACAGACACAGCCGCAGTAGGGCTATGAGGAGGAATGAGATTATGGGTTGGGCCAGGGTGGAGAAGAGGCTAATTAATCATGGAGACCAGTTGAAGAGGCTTTCATACCAATTTTGGTTTTTGGCTCCTTACTTTTGCCCTTTCTTATAGATGACTGCAAACCACAGCTAAAGTATCTTGTACGATTCCTGAGCTATTGGCATAGAAACAACATTGTTTCCCTAAAGCCTGGCATAGCCCTCCTTGGTGTAATGGTAATAAGTCTAACCCTTGCTTGTTTAGTAACACCATTCCAGCAAAGGAATCCAAGGAGTGTTGTAAATGACTAATAGAGCTTTCTAGCTCAGCTAGATCAGCGTCAATGGCCTTAGTTAATGCATCCTTTAAAAGGGGCCTGATCGTGATGAAGCGTTTTTAAGGAATGAAAACAAATTATAACTCTGATGTAAGGTTAGGAATAATGGGAGGGGGGTCTCCCAAACAATCTTATAATGAGTAAGGCCTAGGGATTAAGGGGAATTTTGCCCTGTAAAAGGTCTAGGGAAGAAGAGTTTACCCAATCTCCACCAGTCTCCATGGTTAATTTGGTGAGGGTCTCTTTTAGGGTTTCTAATATCTGGTGCTGCCTGGTTTACGAAAAGTAAGAATGACAGCAGATTTGTTTCCTGGTTTTTCAGGATCCTTGGGCATACAAGTGCGATATGCCTGCATGATTCTTTCTAAATAGGTGGCCGGAGACTCATCTTTTCCTGTTGTACATTATTAACCTTAGCCAAATTGGTGGGCCATCTAGCGGCCACTTGAGACCTGCCCATTAGAGTCTGGTGATAGAGGTGTAGGCTCCCCTTGCCTTCTGCCATGTTGAAATCCTATACACAGATTAGAGACAATTAATACCCACAGAACATCCTATCCATTACGAGGAAGGTGAGCACAATCAGGAACTTTTTGCTGTTTCCCCAGCTTTCTGGGGCAACATTTGCCAGTCCGATGGCAAAGAGACAGGACAGTTTAACTCATCAG
>NW_021914528.1:0-1223 GCF_006229205.1 Suricata suricatta | reverse complement strand
ACGTGGATATGACTAGGTGTATTCTAAGATTAGCAATGAGGCACTAAGGCTGCAGCATAGTTAGCAAGGATGGGAGCAGTGGGAGATGTCATTTACAAAATTGGCTTTTGCTTTAGAAGTGATGGGAAACCCTTGGAGGGTTTGAGCAGGGACAACATGACTTAACTGCCTATACATTTGCCTTGACTGGAGAAAGAGATTGAATCACTTAGTTTCAAATGCATAATAAAAGACTAGTTAAGGATAGTCAACTAATTAATAGCAAACCAGCACTAGAACCTAAGTCTGATTCCCCTTGTTATCCTTATGCCAATTTGACTAGTATTTTCCTTTATTCTCTTTTAAAACACACCACATCCCCAAGTCCCCAGGGATAAAATATATCTATTTATATTTTATTGTTGTATAAATGTCACACACTTTTAAAGCTTGAACATTTATAGACACAGAGATTTTATCTTTTGAAACATCTCAATGTCTTCTTCAAATAAATAATCTTCCTAAATATTGCTATTTGCCCTTTAAAACTAGATTTACTTTTATGTAAGAAAGATTTCAGAAATATGTACAGTATGATAAGAAGAAACTGTAATAGAATTCAAAGTAAAGAAAATTCTCTTTCTTAAGGCTCCCAGAAAACCCCACTCCATGTCAAGCTACAAAACTAGCCTTTAGAGACTAGGAATTATTGACCCCTATTTCAGAGAAGTAGCATTTAATTGGACTCTTCTTACTAACACCATTTCCTGGAAGGAACAGAGGCTCTGGTCCTCAGCTCTAAACCATTGAACATTATCAAAATGAAATGTTATTACTTAGGCACCTCTTGCAAGCATTTTGTTCACCTTTATTGGCACTGTAGTTCATATTTAAATCTTTTTATCTGTCATTTTCATTTCTTGGACAGGGCAATCTAATGTGTTTGCTCTTGCTCTACAAGCAGCATAAAGCAAGTTTAGTAAGCAGTAAAACTATATTTGCCAAAGAAGATATTGGATGATGATGTTGAGTCTTATTCGCATTCGCTATGCATGCCAGGACATACGGTTGAGAAGATAAAAGTAAATTCTATTGTACCTTAATCGTTAAATCCCACATTCACTGAGCACACAGGGCAAAATGCACTCAAAACCCTTGGGTCATTGCAAATGGAAGGATTTCTAAGACTATAATTCTACCTTTCTGAACAATAGAATCATGGATTTTAGCATCTCTTTAAATGG
>NW_021914527.1:0-1223 GCF_006229205.1 Suricata suricatta | reverse complement strand
GGGGGGACACGGCTGTGGTCCCATCGGTGCCACCACAGACCCCTCCGCACCTGAGGGCGGGAGGGTGCCTGAGGAGCCAAAGAAGCAGGTTCTGTGTCTCAAACCAAACCCAGTCCCCAAAACCACAGGATACAAAACCAATATGGAAGCAGACAAATTTGTCATCAACGGGCAGAGAGTTAAAACCCACAGGTGAACTCACGTAGCTGTCTCCGACAGGCAGAGCCTGGAAACACCGTGCTTTTGGTCAGAAACTATGGCCCCCATCAGTTGCTGGGAATAACTACCCATTAGAGCCACAAAACGCCAATGCACTGCTCTCCCCACGTGGAATGAGCAAACTTAGGATTTGGAGAGAGACATAAATTGCTTGAAGTATGATGTGTACAAACAGCTAGGCTTTGCCAGAATGCCCTGAAGAAGCCATTTTAAATGAACACTGATAGGGCATTAGAATGAGCTCCAAGGCAAAGCCTCATCCATGGGACGATAGCCCCGCAGTGTGTGTGCTGGAAAGCCTCCCCTGCATCCTGACCCCGTCCCCATCCTTCTCCCAGCTGATGAGGCCGGGTCTGCGCAGCGGATTTTCCCGCTTTCGTCTCCCCCACCTCCATCTGTCTGCACATCACCATCTCTCTCCTGGACTGTTGACCAGGCTCCTCGTGGACCGCCCCGTCTCCAGGCTCTTCCCCTCGGCCCCGGGGTCCTCCTGGCTACCACACTGAGCACGTGCAAATCCAGCCTAACGTTCCCAGCTCAGGGTCCAGCAGTGCCTCCTTAAAGCTTTCCAAGATCAAGGTCATCGCACTTCGCCCAAGGCTGAACCAGTAACAGCAACCCCACCGGCTCTCCAGTCTTCGGCTGCAGCCCCGGCTCCTCCAGACTCGCATTTGAGCATCAACACAAAATGTGTCACCTCGGCCCCATCCACTCCCATCCAATAAGCAGTCCCCCTTCTAGATATGTGCGCGCACACACAGGAACATTGCTCAGCCATCAAAGAGGATAAGATTGTGCCATTTGCAACTACATGGACTGATGTAGAGGGTATAATGCTAAGCAAAATAAGTCAGGCTAAGAAACAAATACCAGGGAGGCCTGGGTGGCTCAGTCAATTAAGCATTTGACTTCGGCTCAGGTCATGATCTCACAGCTCATGGGTTCCAGCCCCGCATCAGGTTCTATGCTGACAGCTTAGAGCCTGGAGCCTGCTTTCAATTCTG
>NW_021914526.1:0-1223 GCF_006229205.1 Suricata suricatta | reverse complement strand
GCCCTATCTTAGTTTCTGTGAATAATGCCACACAATGAAGGTATGAAAGTAAATGCAATAAAACGTGGTTTGCCTGTATATTGATTTTGTATCTTGAAGTTTTACTGAATTCATTTATGAATCTTAATAGTTTTTATAGTGGAATCTTTACATTTTTCTAAATAAGATCATGTCATCTGCCAACAGAGACACCCTTACCCCTTCCTTTCCAATTTAGAGGTCTTTTATTTCTTTTCATCATCTATATGCTCTAGCTTGGATTTCTGGTACTCTGTTGAATAAAAGTGGTGATGGGGAGCATGCTTGGCTTGTTCCTGACTGCAAAGGAAAATCTTTCAGCTTTTTAATGTTGAGTATGATATTAATTATGGACTTGTCCAAATGGCCTTTATTATGTTGAGGTACATTTCTTCTATAACTAATTTGTTGAGAGTCTTTATCATAAGGCAATGTTGAATTCATCAATGACAAATTCCATCTTTGAATTCCATTTCTGCATCTACTGAGGGGACTATTTTATTTTTATCCTTCATTTTGTTAATGTAATTTATCACATTGATTCCCTTGTGTTGCTTAATTATTGTATCCCTGGAATAAAGCTCACTTAATAATGGTGTATGATATTTTAATGTTCTGTTGAATTTGATTTGCTAGTATTTTGTTGAGGATTTTTCTATCTATGTTTATCAGTAATATTGACCCTGTTATTCGCTTTTTCCTTAGTGTCTTTATCTGGCTATGGTATCAGGGTAATGTTAGACTGGCTAAATAAATTGAGAAGTGTTTCTACTATAATTTTTTATGTGTTGGAAAAGTTTGGTATTAATTCTTTAAATGTTGGTAGAATTCACCAGACTAGTCACAGACGATTCTCTGTTGGGAGATTTTGACTACTGATTCAATATCCTTACTTGCTTAATATATTTAAGTGCTCCAACGTTAGGTAAAACTATATTTATAATTGTTATATCCTCCTAGTGAATTGACCCCTTTATCCTTATATGGTAACTGTCTTAGTTTTGTTAGAGTTTTAGACTTGGAGTCTATTTTGTCTGATATCATTATTGCTACCTCCTCTTTTAGGTATCCATTTGCATGAATATTTTTTCACCCCTTCATTTCTGACTGTGGGTGTCCTTAAAGCTGAAGTGAGTCTCATGTAGGCTCCATGTAATTAATTGGGTCTTGTTTTTTAATCCATTCAGCCTCTCTGTGCCATTTGG
>NW_021914525.1:0-1223 GCF_006229205.1 Suricata suricatta | reverse complement strand
GAAGGAGTGGAGGGATATATTCATGGTACTAAGAGGAAAACACCGACAACCAAGAATATTCTTGGCTAGGCTTATAATTTATAAATGAAAGATGAAGAGTTTCCTAGACAAAGGTAAAGAGACCTTACAAGATATGTTGAAAGGACTTAAAAAAAAATAGTTTGTTACCAAGTTGGTTTCCATATAACACGCAGTGCTCTTCCCCACAAGTGCCCTCCTCCATAACCTATGCCCCTCCCCCTCCCCTCCCCCTCCCCTGCGGGGGACCAGCCCACACACCCCAGTCGAAAGGTCCCGAGTAGGGGGTTGGTGTCGGCGCAATATCTCTAGGAAAGAAGACGGACAAGACAAGACAGACAAGGTGAATGGTGGAAAAGCCACACTTTATTAAGATAGCCAGGGTCTTAAATACCACGGGTGATTACATCATTTCTTTAATGGTTACATAGTTCAAGGTCCTTGAAGTAAAGACATGCTCTGGAAAAGGTCATTCTTATCTGGACAGTAGTAAATACAATCAAGTCAATACAAGAGAGGAATTCCCTAATAGTAGTCTGGTTTTATGCATAAGATAAGCCTGAAGAATTCTATGAAGAGATAGACCTTCCTTAAGGCCCTTCATCAGTTATTCAAGGGTAAGATGCTCATCCTTTTAGAAGCAAATGTTTGGCAGAGGATTATGTTCACTCCCAACAGCAGACAAAGAGCCAGAAAATAAAGGAAGGGAAGGTCCCTGACGGACCCAAGTGGATTCAAAGCCTAAAAGGATATGCCTCTTTGCAAAGCCATGAGAAGATCATAGGATGAACAGAAGCCACATGTGCGGCCCAGGAGGCCAAATATTGTTTGAGGGGTTATTTTGCCTACTGGGCCCCAACACTCCCCCTCCCCCTTCAGCCCTTGGCCCTGTATGTTTTCAGTATTCAAGAATCTCTCATGATTTGCCTACCTCCCTCTCCCTGAATCTTTTTTCCCCTTCCCCTTCCCATGGTCCCCTGTTAGGTTTCTCCTGTTAGACCTATGAGTGAAAACATATGAAAGGACTTTTTTAAGCAGAAAAGTCTATAATTCGAGTAAGAAAATTGAAAGAGAAAGAATTTCACTTGTTAAAGCAAACATACAGTAAAAGTGATAGATCAGTCACTTAAGAAACCACTATGAAGGTTAAAAGACAAAAGTAATAATATGTGATATCTACAGTAATTAGGTAAGGGATACACAAA
>NW_021914524.1:0-1223 GCF_006229205.1 Suricata suricatta | reverse complement strand
CACACACACACACACACACACACACACACACATTTTAGCTTCACTTATTTACTTGTCATGACACTCTTGCACAGGGCAGTCAACAGATAAAGTATCAAACTGCTTCTGGTAATCTGAACCCAGAAGTAAAATGTAGGATTCCTCATGAAATATGTTCTAGGTAACAACAAAAATCCCCTTTTCTACAACCAAAAGGAGTTTTATGTGAAACTGTGAATAATCAGAAACGTGATGTCCAGTTTTCTATGGTTTTCTTTATAAGCAAACACCCGTGCACAGACATGAACTCTGTTTTGAAATTTGGAAGGCTGCATCTGAGGAAGCAGACTTTACTTTTTAATGAGACAAATCTAAAAACGAAATGCAATCCAAAGAGCACGTGGTTGGGCAAGAAGAGCGAAAGAAAACAGAAACGCCGTACCTTCTTTTCACCCCAGATCTTATTAACCGTGTGCTTTCCTCTCCGAGAAGCTGCGCTGTCGATGACGTCGTCGTGGACCAGACTAGCGGTGTGGATCATTTCTGCAATTAAGGCTATGGAGCGCTGGCCTGCTTGCACGTCTCTAGTTAACAGAAAGCAATGCTTTTTAACAGAGGCGCCGCCTATGACCTTCTCAGCAATCATCCTGTGAAAACTGGACATCCTGATCTAGGATAAAGAATTTTATTTCTCTAAGAAACTGTATAAACACTTTGGCTTCCCTACAGAGCCATCTCTACCACTTGGAGAACATTTTTTAAATGTGTGAGCTGCCCTGCTGAGGCTATATTTTATAGACAGCACATTCAGAAGTAGAATTTGTATGAATAACAACAAGAAAGTTTAACATCTCAGAAGTCTGGCCATCAGGCTGAAGAATCACCTGTAGGCCCTAGAAGGATCTTGGGCATCTTGGGCAGTTGTGATTAGATAACAAGTAGATTTCTTGGGGGTGGGGGGTGGGTATTGGGGAGACAGGTTAAGAAGCACTTTGAGGGGCACCTGGGTGGCTCAGTCGGTTAAGCGTCCGACTTCAGCTCAGGTCATGATCTTGCAGTTGGTGAGTTTGAACCCCGCGTCAGGCTCTGTGCTGACAGCTAGGAGCCTGGAGCCTGTTTCAGATTCTGTGTCTCGCCAGGGTGCCTGGGTGGCTAAGTTGGTTGAGCGTCTGGCTTCAGCTCAGGTCATGATCTCGCAGTTCGTGGGTTCGAGCCCCGTGTCGGGCTCTGTGTCGGGCTCTGTG
>NW_021914523.1:0-2424 GCF_006229205.1 Suricata suricatta | reverse complement strand
CATATTTGGAGGGGCTCTTCCAACTATATATTTTTTGTAATTAATATAAAGTAAATAATGTTGAAGGAGAAGATGTTTTATACATCTCATGATCTTTTCTTTTTGAAGGTGCTCGCAATTTTTTGATAATATTTTTGTTTAGAATTGGAGGGTTCATTTTAATTCATACTAAATAATATTTCTTAAAACATCACCATGCTTCAGGCTTTATTTTATCAGATTCATGAAAAAGAAAGTTTGTAATACTATGGCCATTTTCTGTGTCCTTTGCAGTGACAGGAATTCCTTTGTTAAAAATGATCACAATTACTGGCCTTCAGAACACCATATATATTGCTACTTTTCTAGTTCACTTTGGTTTAAGCACTCCCTGAGGAGAAAGTACATATTTTCATTTTTTTCTTTGATTTGTTCATTGATATACAGTAAGTGTCAGAACTTCTGGTCCATGTTGCAAAAGGTCATTAGACACTCATGGGGTCCACCCCTACTGATGCACTTGTACTGCAGGTGTTTTCCCAAACTCTCGTCCACTTGTCGGACGACAGCATACCCAGTCCTGGTCTCTGTTTAACTCGGTTCATGTGAAGCTGCGCTTGGACAGAAGGACTCATTTGGAAGTCACTACATGTTCTATCTACCAAACAGATGCAGTTTTTCAAAGTCTAGGTCCAAGTAAAGATAACCAAACCTGCTTTGAACACGTAACTGTTGGTTTGAAGTCTGAAATTTAGGTTATCTTTCTGCCTTTGGGGCTTTTTCCTGCAAACATTCTAAGAGGTTTAAAAAAATAAGATATACTGTAAAGTGAATTATGCAGGCAAGTGGATTTATATAAGGCACCTTTTCTCAGCAACTCATTTTAGGCAAAATGATTTCAGACACTTCCTGAAGTTGTGTGGCCTTCCATTTCACTCTATTTTTTTTTCCTTTTGATTAACAAACCAATTATGGGTAACATGCCGGTGAATCAGGAGTCTTAACTTGACAAGGGTCCTGTCACGATAATGAAAGAGTGTCAACTATATGTTGATAGGGTTATTGTGAGGATTCAAAGAGATGACACCTGTAAAACATGTAGAGCAACAACTGGCATAAGGGGCATAACGTTGAGCACTTGCTGCTTGTTAGCCATTGATAGTCTTATTATTGCTCCTGGGAATTACTCTGGGCTCACTTTACTCTGTGGCACTGCCTTTCAATTACGGGGACAAAAACTAATACAAATGCAAAGTAAGAACCTGATAAGGATGAAGATGATGAAGATTTGATATCCACTCACATTGTTCCCTGGAATGTATAGCAATTTCTTTTTTTTAATTTATTTTTATTTTTATTTTTGAGAGATAGAGACAGTGCGAGCAAGGGAGGGTCAGAGAGAGAGGGAGATAAAGAATCTGAAGCAGGCTCCAGGCTCCGAGCTAGCTGTCAGCACAGAGCCTGACGTGGGGCTTGAACCCACAAACTGTTAGATCATGACCTGAGCCAAAGCCGAATGCTTAACTGACTGAGCCACTCAGGCGCCCCAGTATAGCAACTTCTACCAATAGCATTGAAAAATCTACTTGAAATCATTTTGAATTCAATTATTACTAAACAGTTTCTTTGGGTGACTCTTGTCGGGCAATAAGTTAGGCTTATTCTACACATAGTGTTTCTATACCTTTTTACAGGTGAGGAAAACCAAAGAGGCTTTAAGTAAATTTCCCAAGGTCACACAGCTAGAAAGTGGTAGAACTAGTTCTACTTTACCACACTGGTTGACAGAATGTTTTGTAATAAGTTCTGTGTTGTGATGTTTTGAGCTACACATAGTCTATTAATTTCCCTTTCACTACATGTGCAGGTGGTTGGGCTGTTTTCAACTATTGATGATTTCCATTGAGTCCTTCATGAAATCTTGTTGATTTCTGTTTCCCAGGAGTTTATGTTGCTAATTGCTCTTCCTGCTGTCTGTGGAAATAGTTTGCCTCGGTGGGCCGTGGTATAATGGCCCCTCAAATGTGTCCAAGTCCAGAACGTGTTACCTTACATGGCATACGAGATTTTGTATGATTAAATTAATGCTTTTGAAATGAGGAGATTATTCCTAGAGAATCCGGGTATGGCAAACGTAATGCAATGTCCTTATAATTGGAAAAGGAAGACAAGAGAATCAGAGAAGATATGAAGACAGAAGCAGAGGTCAGAGTGATGCAGTTGGTACCTTTGAAGAGGGAAGAAAGGTCCATAAATCAGGTAATGCAGCCTGCTTCTAGAAGCTGAAGAGGCAAGGAAGAAGAAATACAATTCTGCTGACATCTTGAGTTGAGCCCCAGGAGACCCATAGACTTCTGATCTCCAGATTTATAAGATAAGTTTTTGTTGCTTTAACCCACTGAGTTTATGGTAATTGGTTATGGCAGTAATAGGAAACTTATACAT
>NW_021914522.1:0-1223 GCF_006229205.1 Suricata suricatta | reverse complement strand
TTTTCTGTCTGCCTCAGGCAAGGATTATCACTCCGTTGAGTGAGCCAGTAAACAAGATTTGCATCTGGAGGCTGGAGATTGCCATTTCCTGGTCAACATAACTTTGGCGACTGTCTTGCTGAGCTAGATGTGAGTGGCCAAGGCACACAAGAGATCAAAACCGTATTCGGTGTTAGTTCTCCATCTCCCAAGATTGCCGAGGCAAAGTCGGGGCGCTTCTTTGATATGCATCCGACTCTGTAGCCTGCCTAGGTCAGCCTGCCTTGTTTTCCCCCCCTGAAGACTATATAAAGAACAGTTCTTTGAATAAACGCTCTCTTTCGCCTGATCAGAGAACCGTGAGTTCTGTCTTTACTCTTTGCGTCTCCCTCTCCTGCCCCCTTTTTCTCTCCCTTCCCTCAGGAAAAGGACCCGCGAGGATTCTCGGATTTTCCTCTCAGCCCTGCCGGTCAGGCCGAAGAAACAGGTACCACTGATCTCTGGGGACGAGCGGCCTGGCCATCGGGTTACAATTGGTGCCTCAACCTGGGGCTCAGTAAAGTAACGCCCTGAGCGTTGGGTTACCACAGAAGAGCACTGGGTGTTATATGGAAACCAACTTGACAATAAACAATAAATGAATGAATGAATGAATGAATAAATAAATAAACAAAAAGACTGCAGCATCAACTCTTGCCTGACATTCCAACCTCTCAGTCTGTCCTACAAATGTTGGACTTACTATTCCCCACAGTTCCAAGAGCCAACTCCTTAAAATAAATCTCTTTAAACACACACACACACACGCACGCACCCACACATGCACATACGCACACACACACGATACTGGCTGTTTCTCTGGACTAATATACCAACAAACCAAAAGACACAAACAGGCATTTTTCTTTCTTACTTTGTTTCTTAATGTCTACTTTCAGGGCACCTGGGTGGCTCAGCTGGCTAAGCGTCTGACTTTGGCTCAGGTCACGATCTCATGGATCGTGGGTTCGAGTCCCGCGTCGGGCTCTGTGCTGACAGTACGGAACCTGGAGCCTGCTTCAGACTTTGCGTCTCCATCTCTCTCTGCCCCTTTGTACCCCTTTTTTATCTTTTTAGAGTACTTCTCTCTGCCTCTGCATTCCTTTTCTATCTTTTTAGAGCAAGGGTAAACAGATGTCTCTTTCTTATAACCTCTTTAAAGTATTGAAGTACTTTAAGTAAGTGCTCAGAAGGTTATTTTGTAA
>NW_021914521.1:0-1223 GCF_006229205.1 Suricata suricatta | reverse complement strand
TGCCTTGAAACATCAGCATTATATAAGTTAGTGACATGCTCAAAAGAAAATATTCACTGAATTTGGGAGCACTTCCAATGCACAGACCAATTTATTGTTTTATCATCTCTTTGCAAAGCATGCCAATTAATATGCACCCTCCTCCAATCAACTGCCTTTCCATGTTAGTGATCAACCAGCCAGGATGAAAAGAGGAAGAAGAAGGGTCTAGGAAGAATGTTTCCAGAAAAAAAAAATAATAATCACAATAAATGTGATTGACTATACCAATTATAGTAATATGGCCTCCTATTAATAGGAAGAACAAAAAAAAGAAAAACAAACTGTGGTAATTGTTCTCCCCAATAATACCAAAAGTTCCCCCTCCCCAAATTATATGATTATAAGACATTATAGAGATCAAATTTAATCAATATTTACATGATAATAATACTGTAAACTATCGTATTCACAAGAAACTGTGATTAAATTGTATTGAGAAAATGAGGTAAAGGAAATGTTTTTGTTTGTTTGGTGTGGCACATAGATCTAAAACTCTTCTGTAGTAGGAGACTGATGTATAACATCCATAACCAAACCAACAACATAGCATAAATAAGCACTTAGAAATAGGATTACAAATATCAAAGAAACATCTAAAATAACTAAAAATACTTAAAAATGCTTCCATGTTTCATTATTAACTACTTAATTCTACTTAAGTACACATAAACATATACATATATAAACACACACATATATACATATATGTGTATACATACAAATGTATTACATACAACTGTTATACATATATGAGTGTATATATGAACACACACATTTATGTATACAATTTATACAGAATTATAAACATATAACCTTCCCTCCTTATCTCACCTTTCTTTCCATCTTGTCAACTTCATTTTTTCAGGTAGTCTACTACTAATGAAAGATGATTCAATAGGTTGGAATAATGACTTCAACATTTTGCTAGTGTTAATGTCGTTTCATGTTTTGGTATTTTTCAAATAAATTTTCATGAGAATTAGTAAGATAGCTGTCAAAGAGGTGACATCTATATTCTGAGGTCAATCTAAATTCAACTTCTAGTTCCCTTATTTGCTAGATAATTTCCTCAGGAAAATTATATAACTTCCTATGCTTTACTTTCTACATATGTAAACTATGATAAAATAGCACATATTATAAAAAAGGTGACAACAAAATAATGGCTATAAAATAGTGTT
>NW_021914520.1:0-1223 GCF_006229205.1 Suricata suricatta | reverse complement strand
GCTCAAATCATTACTCATTTGAGAAATGTAAATTAAAACCACAATGAAATACCATTGCACATCTATTCATATGGCTATCATCCAAAGGACAAACAATACCAAGAGTGGGCAAGGATGTGGAGAAACTGGAACTCTCATACATTGCTCGTGAGAATGTAAAATGGTACATCCACTCTGGGAAAACAGTTTGGTAGTTTCTTGAAAAGTTATACAAAAACATATCATACAGGGGCACCTGGGGAGTGCAGTCGGTTAAGCCTCTGACTCTTGGTTTTGGCTCAGGTCATGATCTCACAGTTTGTGGGTTCAAGCCCCGCATGGAGCTCTGTGCTGACAGTGTGGAGCTGGCATGGTATTGTCTCTCTCCTTGTCTCTCTACCTCTCCCCTGCTGTCTCTCTTTCTGTCTCAGAATAAACAAATAAACTCTTAAACTTATCATAAAACCAAGTAGTTCTAGTCCCAGGAATCTATCCAAAAGAAAAGAAAGCATATGCCCAAACATTTTGTATAATAGTCAAACCTAGAAAAAATGTAAATGCCCAACAACTGGGAATACATAAACAAAATATGGTGTATCCACACAATAAAATCCTGCTTGGCTATGAAATGGAACAAACTTTTGATATACAAAACAAGTATAATGTTCAAAAGCATTTTGCAGGTGAAAGACCCCAGATACAAAATACTATATACTGTAGGATCCATTTGTATAAAATGTCCAGAAAAGGTAAATCTATAGAGACCTGAAAAAAAACAGCGGTTGCATGAGTTTGAGAATGGGGGCAAGTATTGACTGCAAACGGGCTCCAGGGAATTCCAGGAAGTGATGGAAATGCTCTAAAACTGGCTTATGTTAATATTTCACAACCTACAGATTTACTGAAAATCATGGCCAAGCACACTTATAATGGGTAAATTTTGTGGTATATAAATTATATGTAATAAACCTATTTTTGAAATGGTGTGGGTTCCATCTCCTGGAGACACTCTGTCTGCTCTAACTCTCCTGGGATTGCTGTGAACATAAAACAAGTAAGTACGCAGAAGAGGCGTACAAAGTGCCTGACACGTAATGTTACGTCTCTTATGTCTTAACTCTTATGTTATTACTATTTTGTCTATCGCAAATTACTATTATATGTATGTAGCATTTGGCACAACACTTGGAACATACTAGGTGCTTAATAAATAATAGTATCAGTGCAGAACAAACTGGCCATGC
>NW_021914519.1:0-1223 GCF_006229205.1 Suricata suricatta | reverse complement strand
TAACCAGTTGCTTCTTCCAGAATGAGCAAAAAATCAATAAAGCTATGATAGTCTAACTAACTTGTAATAGTATCACCTGGGATGTTGGTTAAAACTGAATATTTGTTCCCTACTGAACTAGAATCTCTGGAGAATGGTGCTACAGAATATTCTTTAAGCAGATTTCCAGATTAATTTTTAAGAGTCTATTTTATTATAAACAAGTGGGTTCTGAGAAAAATTATGGTCTTGCTGAAATATTAAGTGAAAAAATAGAACAGAGATATGTATGCATAGAATGCTGTTAGTTATAATAAAAAGCTGCAAGTCAATGTCCATGCATTAAAAAGGCTGGATGTAAAGGCTCTCAGTTATTTCTGGCATGTAGGGTTTTAAGTAACTTTTATTTATTTTTGCAAATCTTTTAATTACAGTGTATATTTCTTTTAGAATGAAAGATAAATTGTTAAAATGGGTAACTAATAAATGAGGCAGTTCTGTATACTGGATTATAGATACAAAGAGATAGGATACTGTCTTAAAGAGACAGTTTTAATAAAATGGAAGGAAGAAAGAACATAAGGCATTTTATTCGTGAATTAGATATAGAGGGAAAGATATTTATTTGATAGGAATATGGAGTAAAAGGAGAACATTGTGGGAAACAAATTGCATGTGCTTCATAATTTTGCCTAGAGTGGCCTATTTTCTAATACTCTAAAGACTATAGGTATTCAAACTTTCAGCTTTTACCTATTTTTTTTAATCAAGACTAAAATTGTGCAAGTGTCATGGAACAAATAAAATAATACAGATCACTCTGTAGAATCAGTACAGTGATTTAGACGGAACATTCATCTGGAAAAAAAAAAAAAACTGAGGTCATGAATCCATCTGTGTTAGGAAAATCCCAAAGGCCATCTTAGAGAAATGGCTCAAATCTGCCATAGATTTCTAGTCACCTAGGAATATATCTGTCAACAACTATTCTGACAAAAATTAGGCACAAGAGACCAGAATATTCTTTGGAAGCTTAAACTATAGATCTCTCTCTCTCTCTCTCTCTCTCTCTCTCTCTCTCTCGTATTAAGTGTTTGACAAGGCTGGTGTTGTCACAGCATTGTCAGAACAAAGTGTGTCAAATTCCCAGATATTTATCAAGTAATCATTATAGACTAGACTTTTTCATGAGGTACATCAAAGTGTCTATATCATAAATATCCTTAACTTCAGTGAGCTTATGA
>NW_021914518.1:0-1223 GCF_006229205.1 Suricata suricatta | reverse complement strand
GGGGGGACACGGCTGTGGTCCCATCGGTGCCACCACAGACCCCTCCGCACCTGAGGGCGGGAGGGTGCCTGAGGAGCCAAAGAAGCAGGTTCTGTGTCTCAAACCAAACCCAGTCCCCAAAACCACAGGATACAAAACCAATATGGAAGCAGACAAATTTGTCATCAACGGGCAGAGAGTTAAAACCCACAGGTGAGCTCACGTAGCTGTCTCCGACAGGCAGAGCCTGGAAACACCATGCTTTTGGTCAGAAACTATGGCCCCCATCAGTTGCTGGGAATAACTACCCATTAGAGCCACAAAACGCCAATGCACTGCTCTCCCCACGTGGAATGAGCAAACTTAGGATTTGGAGAGAGACATAAATTGCTTGAAGTATGATGTGTACAAACAGCTAGGCTTTGCCAGAATGCCCTGAAGAAGCCATTTTAAATGAACACTGATAGGGCATTAGAATGAGCTCCAAGGCAAAGCCTCATCCATGGGACGATAGCCCAGCAGTGTGTGTGCTGGAAAGCCTCCCCTGCATCCTGACCCCGTCCCCATCCTTCTCCCAGCTGATGAGGCCAGGTCTGCGCAGCGGATTTTCCTGCTTTCGTCTCCCCCACCTCCATCTGTCTGCACATCACCATCTCTCTCCTGGACTGTTGACCAGGCTCCTCGTGGACCGCCCCGTCTCCAGGCTCTTCCCCTCGGCCCCGGGGTCCTCCTGGCTACCACACTGAGCACGTGCAAATCCAGCCTAACGTTCCCAGCTCAGGGTCCAGCAGTGCCTCCTTAAAGCTTTCCAAGATCAAGGTCACGGCACTTCGCCCAAGGCTGAACCAGTAACAGCAACCCCACCGGCTCTCCAGTCTTCGGCTGCAGCCCCGGCTCCTCCAGACTCGCATTTGAGCATCAACACAAAATGTGTCACCTCGGCCCCATCCACTCCCATCCAATAAGCAGTCCCCCTTCTAGATATGTGCGCGCACACACAGGAACATTGCTCAGCCATCAAAGAGGATAAGATTGTGCCATTTGCAACTACGTGGACTGATGTAGAGGGTATAATGCTAAGCAAAATAAGTCAGGCTAAGAAACAAATACCAGGGAGGCCTGGGTGGCTCAGTCAATTAAGCATTTGACTTCGGCTCAGGTCATGATCTCACAGCTCATGGGTTCCAGCCCCGCATCAGGTTCTATGCTGACAGCTTAGAGCCTGGAGCCTGCTTTCAATTCTG
>NW_021914517.1:0-1223 GCF_006229205.1 Suricata suricatta | reverse complement strand
TGAGTTCAAATATCATGAGTTCTGTTTTTATCAAAGACAAAAAATATGAAAAAGGAAACCGGTTAGTCAAGGAGTTTATCCCTACTCAATTCACGTTATAAATCAGAAATGCAATCTTAGAACACAGGGCAGATAAGTATCATTAAAAAATATTACTTGATATGAAAATATAGGGGTTTTCTTCCTATAAATACACCATTTTAAAGGCATATGCCCTCTCTAAATGTACGAGCTCCTCTTTTAAAATATTTGAATATAATTGACAAATAAATGATCCATGCACTTAATAACTTCTATTATCACTTTATGTTAAATAAATCCCAAAGCAGTCTTGAAATAAGAGCAGATAGTGCTATAAAAATCAGAAATGACAGGGTCTACATTCATTCTCTGTTACTCCAGCTACTTAAATTTTGTGATCCTAATGATCATTCAATTATAAATTTATAAAGCACCTATACAAAACTATATGCTGTCAAATTTCATGTATATTATAATTAATGGCAGTGGGATAGACAGGTAAACAATCACTTATAATCAACCATGGATGCTATGAAATTTCTACATATCAGGAGATAGAGTGTGGAAAACAAAGTGGTGGAATCAAGAGTACTTTGTCTCTCTGCAGGGTTGCTACAAAAAAGGAAAAGGAAAGGTGACCTGATCCAATCCTTTTGCAAACATGCTAATTTCAGCCCTACTGATAGTCACACATGTGTGGTACATGGTAACAGGAGAATCCTCAGATTAGATACGGTTTCCCAGGGGCACTTGTGGCTCAGTCAGTTAAGTGCCCAGCGTCGGCTCAGGTCATGATCTCACAGTTCGGGAGTTCCAGCCCTGCACTGGACTGCTGATGGCTCCGAGCCTGGAGCCTGCTTTGGATTCTATGTCTTCATCTTCATCTCTCGCTGCCACTCCCCCGCTCGTGCATGTGTGAGTGTGTGTGTGTGCGTGTGTGTGTGTGTGTGTGTGTGTGTGTGTTCTCTCGCTCTCTCTCTCTCCCCAACCCTCTCAAAAATATTTTTTTTAAAAAAAGAAACACTTTTCCAAGATGTGCCTAGCGTGTTCAGTACTGTTTGTGGAGAATAAACATGTTATTGTAGAATTTACTGTGTAACTCCTTGAGAAATGTATAAACTATATAATTACCAGCATATAACTTATAGATGTTTCATGAACAAAATAGCTCCCTTTTGTGTAAATGATGACTCATATGCATC
>NW_021914516.1:0-1223 GCF_006229205.1 Suricata suricatta | reverse complement strand
TGACATTCTACAGAAATAAAACTCTGTATGAATGAATTCTTAAATTTAATATTTGAATTTCAAAATAATCCATAATGGATATGCTTACCACTTAACAGGAAAAGTAAGAAACTATGTACAGTTTGATAGAAGTTACTGAACTTTTATAGTGGACAGATAACAGCAATACTTTCTATGGTGCCAAAAAAGTATCTTTGAACTTTATTTGGCAGAATGTGCTTAAATTTTAATTTTGTTTGTATATTAAAATATTTAGGTTTATAGTCCTAATTGTCAATATATAAAGCAAAGCTTTTTACTTTGTTTTGATTAATATATAAAACTTTTAACTCTTGGTGCCTACTATTTTTTATATCTAGTATTGTTTGAAATCGATAATCACAAAAGCACATATCAACATTTTGAATTTATTTAAATTTTAAAATGATCCTATTTAAGGCTAGGTCATAAAACTTGGTGACTATATGTAGTATATATCTATATATGTGGGTATGTGATGAAAGAGTATTTAGCTTATTTGTGTATATATATGTGTGTGGTATGCATGTGTGTGTCTATGTATTTATATACCTATTTATAAAAATTTATAAATATATAAAAATATGAGAACCTAGCAATTAACCTATTGTTATTCTTTCCTCCCAAACACTGGGTTCTAGAATCTGCTTTTCTCCTATCAGCCACCCCAGTCAACCAGCCGTTTTTCAGTCTCCCAGACTGGTGATCTCACTATCACTAATGTCCAGCGTTCTGATGTTGGTTATTATATCTGCCAGACTTTAAATGTTGCCGGAAGTATCATCACAAAAGCATATTTGGAAGTTACTGATGGTAAAGTATTTTATTTCAAAATGTTGAAGTTTGGTCTATTATCTAAAGAGAGTGCCAGTAAATATATTTATTTTCTACTGTGTATTCTTTCTGATGGCAGTTTTGCTGTAAGGATAGAAAGGATGTCAATATAATGATAAAGTCTAAAATTATTGTGATTTTAGCTTGGAATATACTATAAATTTCTAGCATCGTCTCCATAAAAGCATAACAATTAAATAAGAAGTTTATATGAATAGCTGTATGTAGGAATGTTTTTCCATGTTTTAGAAAGTAAAATTATTTTTAAATCTCTTAGTGTAAAATGTCCTCTTTTGCCCTCTAAATTAAAAAGCTAAAATGAGTTGCTGATAGGTCCAACTCACAACAGATTATAATGAACAAGTTTTCCT
>NW_021914515.1:0-1223 GCF_006229205.1 Suricata suricatta | reverse complement strand
CCAAATGGCACAGAGAGGCTGAATGGATTAAAAAACAAGACCCAATTAATTACATGGAGCCTACATGAGACTCACTTCAGCTTTAAGGACACCCACAGTCAGAAGTGAAGGGGTGAAAAAATATTCATGCAAATGGATACCTAAAAGAGGAGGTAGCAATAATGATATCAGACAAAATAGACTCCAAGTCTAAAACTCTAACAAAACTAAGACAGTTACCATATAAGGATAAAGGGGTCAATTCACTAGGAGGATATAACAATTATAAATATAGTTTTACCTAACGTTGGAGCACTTAAATATATTAAGCAAGTAAGGATATTGAATCAGTAGTCAAAATCTCCCAACAGAGAATCGTCTGTGACTAGTCTGGTGAATTCTACCAACATTTAAAGAATGAATACCAAACTTTTCCAACACATAAAAAATTATAGTAGAAACACTTCTCAATTTATTTAGCCAGTCTAACATTACCCTGATACCATAGCCAGATAAAGACACTAAGGAAAAAGCGAATAACAGGGTCAATATTACTGATAAACATAGATAGAAAAATCCTCAACAAAATACTAGCAAATCAAATTCAACAGAACATTAAAATATCATACACCATTATTAAGTGAGCTTTATTCCAGGGATACAATAATTAAGCAACACAAGGGAATCAATGTGATAAATTACATTAACAAAATGAAGGATAAAAATAAAATAGTCCCCTCAGTAGATGCAGAAATGGAATTCAAAGATGGAATTTGTCATTGATGAATTCAACATTGCCTTATGATAAAGACTCTCAACAAATTATTTATAGAAGAAATGTACCTCAACATAATAAAGGCCATTTGGACAAGTCCATAATTAATATCATACTCAACATTAAAAAGCTGAAAGATTTTCCTTTGCAGTCAGGAACAAGCCAAGCATGCTCCCCATCACCACTTTTATTCAACAGAGTACCAGAAATCCAAGCTAGAGCATATAGATGATGAAAAGAAATAAAAGACCTCTAAATTGGAAAGGAAGAGGTAAGGGTGTCTCTGTTGGCAGATGACATGATCTTATTTAGAAAAATGTAAAGATTCCACTATAAAAACTATTAAGATTCATAAATGAATTCAGTAAAACTTCAAGATACAAAATCAATATACAGGCAAACCACGTTTTATTGCATTTACTTTCATACCTTCATTGTGTGGCATTATTCACAGAAACTAAGATAGGGC
>NW_021914514.1:0-1223 GCF_006229205.1 Suricata suricatta | reverse complement strand
ACACAACAAAATGGAAAAACATTCCCTGTTCATGGATTGGAAGAATAAACATTGTGAAAATGTCATTACTACCCAAAGCAATCCACACATTCAATGCAATCCATATCAAAATTGCACCAACATTCTTCTCAAAGCTAGAACAAACTATCCTCAAATTCATATGGAACCACAAAAGACCCTGAATAGCCAAAGTCATATTGAAGAAGAAAACCAAAACAGGAGGCATCACAATCCCAGACTTTAGCCTCTACTACAAAGCTGTCATCATCAAGACAGTATGGTATTGGCACAAAAACAGATACATAGACTAACGGAATAGAATAAAGAACCCAGAACTGGCCCCACAAATGTACGGCCAATTAATTTTTGACAAAGCTGGAAAGAGTATCTGATGGAAAAAAGACTGCCTCTTTAGCAGGTGGTGCTGGGAGAACTGGACAGCAACATGCAGAAGAATGAAACTAGACCACTTTCTTCCACCATACACAAAAATTAACTCAAAATGGCTGAAGGACCTGAATGTGAGACAGGAAACCATAAAAACCCTTGAAGAGAAAGTAGGATAAAACCTCCTAGACTTCCACCGCAGCAATCTCCTACTCGACACATCCCCAAAGGCAAGGGAAATGAAAGCAAAACTGAACTCTTGGGACTTCATCAAGATAAAAAGCTTCTGCACTGCAAAGGAAACAATCAAGAAAACTAATAGGCAACCAACAGAATGTAAAAAGATAGTTGCAAATGACATATCAGATAAAGGGCTACTATTGCAAATCTACAAGGAACTCACCAAACTTTACACCCACAAAACAAATAACCCAGTGAAGAAATGGGCAAAAGACATGAACAGACACTTCTCCAAAGAGGACATCCAGATGGCCTACAGGCACATGAAACGATGCTCAACATCACTCATCATCAGGGAAACACAAATCAAAACCACACTCTGATACCACTTCATGCCAGTCAGAGTAGCTAAAATGAACAAATCAAGAGACTATAGATGCTGGCGAGGGTGTGGAGAGACGGGCACCCTCCTACACTGTTGGTGGCAATGTAAACTGGTGCAGCCACTCTGGAAAACAGTGTGGAGGTTCCTCAAAAAACTATCCATAGAACTCCCTTATGACCCAGCAATAGCCCTGCTAGGGATTTACCCAAGAGATACAGAAATGCTGATGCATAGGAGCACATGTACCCCAATGTTTATAGCAGCAATGTCA
>NW_021914513.1:0-1223 GCF_006229205.1 Suricata suricatta | reverse complement strand
AATTGCCCTGAGAATTAATTATAAGAGTACTCAGGAAATGCAGCTGAATCAGGTAATGATCCTCAGAAAGTCTGCCATTATGCAAGAGACATTATGAACCACTGTTATCCACTGGACAAAATTGAAATGTTTACCTTCACATGAAAAGAATCTGATTCTCTTGCAAATCTATACGTCTTGCTGTATTTACTACTGCCCTACTAAAATTATGTTTTCTTCCAGGTTGAGGAGGGGTGACCAATGCAAATCCCCTCACTACCCGTCCTTCCCTGTCATTTCCTGTCTCCATGCTTCCTCAGATTCCATACTACTTAAAGAGTCCCTAGTATGTGCCACGCACTATGCTAGATATACGACATATATGACATGTCATCCTAACAACGAACTGTAAGGAAGGGATTGTGAACCCCCCTTTTACAAATGAGATGATTGAGGCCCCAAATGGAGAATTCGGTGTGGCTCCTACAGTTATTAAATGAGCTTGGTTCCACTGCATGTCCGCCTGAGTCCAAAACTCACAGTGCCCCTACTGAGCCACACTGCCCTTCTGCATTCTCTCTTCCTGGAGTTCCTGGGCCCCTCCACCAAACTCTCATTCACTTCTGCCACTTGCTGTTTTTCTACAACTCTTGGGAAAAGTTGAAGTCTCTGGAACTGGAAGTCTCACGTGCTCCCTAATCATCTTGATGAAGTTCTGCTCAAGGAAGCACGACTGGTATCCCACATGGAACCCCAGAGCTTGGTGTCCAGGGTTTCTCAGTGGGAAAGATTAGGAATTTCCAATGACTTCAGAAACTCTGTGATGGAAGTAACTTAGACATATGACAACACAGCCTGGTGGAAACACTTTGTTTTTTGAGATACTCAAGTGGGCTTAGAAAAGCAGGTCCACATACTAAGATTCTGCTTCATGCTTGTTACAGAATAAGGGAGACTCCTACACTTAAGGTCTCCAAAGAATTGTTTGCCTAAAGAAACAGTTACCATTGAGCTACTGAACTTGAACACCTCAAGAGTTTCTTTTTTTTTAAATAGTTTATTGTCAAATTGGTTTCCATATAACACCCAGTGCTCTTCCCCAAAAGCACCCTTCTCCATTATAATCACCTCCCTTCCCCCTCCTCCTCCCCCTTCAACCCTCGGTTCATTTTCAGTATTCAATAGTCTCTCAGGTTTTGTGTCTCTCTCTCTCTCCAACTCTCTTTCCCCCTTCCCCTCCCCAT
>NW_021914512.1:0-2425 GCF_006229205.1 Suricata suricatta | reverse complement strand
AAGATCTATCAAGTGTACATTATGTACTTGCTGATGAAGTCATGAACATAAGAGATACGATGTATACAAAGTAGTGTGATCTTGCTGTGGGAAAAGTTGCTTACTTTGTTTTTCTCCTGATCCAACTGGTGATTTTGGCACAGTACTCTGTTCAATAGCTTTGCTTATGTTTTAGATAAGTTTCCTTTCTTTGGATATGAAGAAAATATGTTCATAAGACATTTCAGAAATCACTCAGCAGAACAGCAATTAAAGCACATTAAAAGAACAGTAAATCCAAAGATAGAATTTTTCTATTTGTTTCCTCTACCAACTGTGCAGTCACTGATAAATTCCACTGCGTCACATAGTAAATGTGCTACTTCTCCATTATTGCTTTTTGTTTTGCTTTGTCTTTCCTAGAATGACTACAAAAAACTGTCAATGCAGTGCAAGGATTTTGTGGTTGGACTCCTTGATCTGTGCAGAAATACCGAAGAAGTGGAGGCCATTCTCAATGGGGACATCGAAGTGCGTCACAGTGGGGGAGATCACGGCCGTCCAAATCTCAGCCGTTTAAAACTTGCCATTAAATATGAAGTTAAAAAAGTAAGGTCAGGCCCGACGCCCCATTTACATTATTTCCATTCTTAGTGCTGCTATATAGGGATGAAGGGTTGGCATAATTAGTGAGCTAACCAGCAGTTGGATGAGGCAGGTTCTCTAATCATAGAAGCTTAGTTGTGAGTCCTGGAACTTACACCACACACCAGGCTGGTGTGTGGACGCGTCTGGACATGTTTATGCACTGACTGCCAGCCACTTTCCTGTACTTAACTAATGATCTAGAAATGACTTCAAGTGTCCAGATGATAAGGCGTTGGTTGTATGAGAGGAACATCTGTGTTTGAGACTCCGTTGCATGTCCTCTCTGTTGTTTTCCGGCCCAGGACCAGCGCCCTCACTTCCTGTCGTAGTACATTTCAGCCCTCCCTGCCCCATCTGTGTCTGGGGAGCATTTTCAGTCTCTGTCCTCATGCAGTGCCCCCCATTCTTGATTGCTTTCTTAGGTTAGGTATTTTTAAAAATACACTTTCTAAGGATAGGTTCTGTAATAAAACAGTATAGATATACCCCCTTTCTATCTCCCTAATTAAAAAAAATATTTTATGATTAAGCAGCCTCTATACCCAACGTGAGGCTTGAACTTACAACACCAAAATTAAGAGTTGCATGTTCCACTGACTAAGCCAGCCAGGCTCCCTCTATCCTCCCAATTCTTTTTTAATTTTTATTTTTTGAGAGAGAGAGAGGAGCCGAGAGACAGAGAGAGAGAATCCCATACAGGCTCCACGCTGTCAGCACAGAGCCCGACATGGGGGGCTTAAATTCACAAACCGTGAGATCATGACGTGAGCTGAAACCGAGTCTGATGCTCAACCAACTGAGCCAACCACGGGCCCCTGTCTTCCAGATTCTTCATGGAGAGTAGTTTCTCTCCATCATATTTCCCTCCACTAATTTATATCTTGTACATCTTCACATTTCAGTAAATAAACATCCATCTCTTCTTTTCAAAGGCTGGGTTGTTATATCATTTTATTTAATCAGCTTACTATTTAAGGGTGCTTATTACTTTCTTCAAGTTTTTGTTAATTTAAAATATTTGCTAAGTGTCCTTTAAAAACAGTGCACCAGTTTATGTACATGCCAACAGCTTATGAGAGGGCTTATTTTTTCTACTTATAATGGTGGTATTAAATCTTACCACTCTGAGAAGATAAACATTGTTCCTTATTTTAATTCTCTTCGAGGTTAACCATCCTTAAGCATTTGTTGTTCTTTTAACCTTTCAATATTTTTTATCGTTTTTATTTTGCATTGTTGCTTCTTATGGATTAAATAATGTTGCCCCCTATCATATATTCATTTGTAGAAAATAAATATGTGAGAATTTAAAAATTCTGAGAAATAACAAGTAAACTTTAATTATAAAGTTTTGTTAATTGAAAGAATTTATGGCATAGGAATAAAAAATATATCAATGTAATAGAATAGGAAGTCCAGAAACAGACCCATATCCAAATGGGAGTTAAGTTTAGCATTGTAGGTCAGTACAGAACAGATGGCATGCTGTTATAAGGAAGAATTCAAGGAGTGCCCAGGTGGCTCAGTCGGTTCTTCGATGTCCGACTTTGGCTCAGGTCATGATCTCATGGTTCATGGGTTCAAGCCTCGCATTGGGCTCTGTGCTGACAACTCAGAGCCTGGAGCCTGCTTCGGCTTCTGTGTCTCCCTCTCTCTCTTTGCCTCCCCCACTCACACTCTGCCTCTCCTTCTCACAAATATAAATAAACATTAAAGAAAAGAAAGTATTTAAACATCTGGGCCAGTAGGGTTATTTTTTAATTTTTTCATTTTTATGTATTTATTTATTTTTAGAGAA
>NW_021914511.1:0-1223 GCF_006229205.1 Suricata suricatta | reverse complement strand
CCTCCCTTCCTCCCCTGGACCCCGCTGCTCCTGACCCCAGTGCTTCTCCGGACTCACCTCGCCTGGTCTCTCTGGAGGTGTCCATTTCTCCCTCTCTCGGTCTCCCTCTTGCCTCCATCTCTCCCTATCTCCACTTGTATCTCTGTGCCTCCACGGTTCTCTGTCTCCGGAGGTTTTCACAAGCCAAATGGGTTTCTAAGTGTGGGAGAAAGGCACTAAGTGCATCTTGGTTCAGAAAATTGGGGAAGACACTTGGAAACACCTGGAAAAGAGGATGTTAGACACATAGCAACCTGTCCCTCTCTGACGGTGTCACCTCTTCTTCCAGGGGCCCCCAGTTCTTCCCTGCATCTGTCAGGGTTCCCTCTGTCACACTGCCTGGGAGACCCTTCCTCCCCCTGAAACCCACAGTGAGGAAGGTGGAGGCGTGCGGGGTATGGGGGGTCTTCTGGTCCAGGTGGGCACTAGCTGAGATCAGGGCTCAGACATCCGGTGACAAGGGCCCTGGCTTCTGGCCAGACTCCCCTCCCAGATCCCAGTCTCACCCCATTCCGGTCTCTGGACCCCCGCCCGTGTAGGTGGCATCCTCCGGGATTTCCGGTGATTCCATTTCGATTCCCAGGGATTCCCACCAAGCCTGCCCCCTGCCCCCAGCCTGGCTGACATGGCCTCCACCTGCCTCGCACTCGGCCGCCTCTTCAACGTCTCCTCCTCCAGCCGCTGGATCTGCTTGGGAGGCTCCTACGCCGGCTCCCTGACTGCCTGGGCCAGGCTCAAGGTCCCCGGGACTCTCCGTGGAGGGGGGTCCGGGGACGGGTCCCCGTATCGGGTGGCACGGGTACCTCCGCCCCCCAGGCGCCCCCACACGCCCTCCTGTGCCCCCCGAAGGACTTTCCTCAAGCTGTCGTCTCCAGGGTCCACGTGTAGAAGGGAGGGACTTGCCTGCGACCGCAATTTGGGCAGATGACACGGAGGCGGTGGGGCGGGGTCCCCGGGCCTCGGCCCCCAGGCTGACGAAGGCTGTCCACCCTCAATCCCCCCATCTCATTTTCGCCTCTGTCGCTTCCTCCGCTCCGGTGCGGGCCGTGCTGGATTTCTCCGAGTATAACGAGGTGAGGGCGGCGGGAGGCGGGCGCAGGGGTCCTAGCGGCTGGGAGTCCCCCCATACCTCCTCCCGCGCTCCCTGCACAGGTGGTGTCCCAAAGCCTGATGAGAGCGGCTGT
>NW_021914510.1:0-1223 GCF_006229205.1 Suricata suricatta | reverse complement strand
AAAAAAAAAAAAAACAGCTACAGGCACGCATGCTGTAATATGGGAAGGGCAGGTATTTGTTAAGCGTCCTTTTTTGTTCCCCATAGGATGCAGAAGAGCAAGATATACAAAACCTCCAGTGGAGCCTTGAGAAAGCGATCTTTAGCCATGAGGCAAACAGCATTCTTTACTCAGTTTTACATGAGTAAGGGTCAGTGGGCTGTTTATAGCTCTAAGAGAAGGCACCCAGAGAAACGTGATCCTCAGGAGACATAATGTCTGCTCTCACTGTCCCAGGACAAATGATACATTTAACATTTATCACAATAGTGACTTCCAACGACGTCCAGGAGTACAAAAAAGTCACTTATCAGTAACTGCTTGGCTAGGAGGAAAATTCTAGGTGGCTTGCCTTAATCGCATTAGATTGTATCGAGTTTCCTCATCTTTTCCCTGGCCAGATGCAATCACACCTGAGGGACAGGGTAGGGGGACATGCCGCTCCTGACACCAATCAGCAAAGCAGTCTGAGGGTTGGTTCCCAAGCAGAAATGATAGTTCCAGGAGGGTAAATAGTGGTCGCTGTCTAGCGAAAAGAAACTTGGCAATTTTGCTTTACCCTTACCAGGAATTTTCACTCAACCCTGAGACCAATCTGCCTCCCAACAGGGATGCCCACCAGGCCCCCCGAAAGCAGGGAAGGCAATCTGTGAGATGGGTCTTCATGTAGGAGCTCAATCCTTCTCAATTTTTCCTGACAGGAAGGACTGGGAAGTTGTACCTGTTCTGCATTTGAATGTGCTGCCTGCAGGCCAGCAGTATACCAGTGAAGAGACTGCTTTGCTGGCTTTTCAGACAAACTTCTCCTACTTGAGCTGGGATTTCTCCACAAAGATCTTCTGAGAAAGAAACATAGAGGAGACGATGAAAGAAGAAATGGCCAGTTCTCAGGTAAGCCTTTTGCCCCTGGCCAGAGGCCCTGTTGTCTTTTTCTCTGAAAATTTCACGCATCTAGAAATTATGGAGACCTGGGTGTCTCTGATAGTTGAGCACTGGACTCTCCATTTGAGTTCAGGCCTTGATCCCAGGGACCTGGGATCCAGCCTTGCGTCGGGATTCCTGCTGCACTTGGAGCCTAGTGAAGATTTTCATTCTCTTCCTCTGTGTTTCTCCCTCAGTTTGCATTTTTTGTCTTTCTCTCTCCCTCTTTCTTTCTTTCTCTCTGTGTCCTCCCTAAAGAACGA
>NW_021914509.1:0-1223 GCF_006229205.1 Suricata suricatta | reverse complement strand
TTCCTCTGCTTCATTTTTGGTGTATAGGAATGCAACTGATTTCTGTACATTGATTTTGTATCCTTCAACTTTACTGAATTCATTGATCAGTTCTAGAAGGCTTCTGGTGGAGTCAATTGGGTTTTCCATGTAGAGTATCATGTCATCTGCGAAAAGTGAAAGTTTGACTTCTTCTTTGCCAATTCTTGTGGGGAGCGGCAAAGATCTCAGCTGCCTGGCCATTTACTAGCTGGATTTGTCACTCCCTGAGGGGAGTTGCAAAATAGGCAGGGGAGTGCCACTCCCTGTCAGAGAAGCCAAAAGACCAAAGATCAATCGCCTGCAGGCAGGGTGGTATCGGCCCTTCAGGAGCTGTGCTAAAACACTTTAGTCTGGTTCCCCTTTTACTCCACTCTTAATCCCTTATCCCTGTTTCCTAGCAACTGACCTAGGTCAGCAGCTTTGTTTTCCCCGCCTTGAAGCCTTTATAAGAGACAGTTTTCTGAATAAAGCTCTCTCTCTTTCTTGCCTGATCAGAAACCGTGAGTTTTGTCTTTACTCTCTGTGCGTCCCTTTTCCTGCCCTTTTTCTCCCTCCCTCAGGAAAAGAACCCACGAGGACTCTCCACCTTGCCGGTCGGGGTGGACGAGACAGGTACCGCAGCGGGGGACAAGTGCTCCGGGACCGGCTTCCGGGACGACAAATTCTGATGCCTTTTATTTCCTTTTGTTGTCTGATTGCTGATGCTAGGCCTTCCAGCACTATGTTAAACAACAGTGGTGAGAGTGGACACCCCTGTCGTGTTCCTGATCTCAGGGGGAATGCTCTCAGTTTTTCCCCACTGAGGATAATATTGGCTGTGGGCTTTTCATAAACTGCTTTTATAATGTTTAGGTAAGTTCCTTCTATTCCGATTTTCTCAAGGGTTTTTATTAAGATAGGGTGCTGTATTTTGTCAAATGCTTTTTCTGCATCTATCGACAGGATCATATGGTTTTTTTTCCCCTTCTTTTGTTAATGTGATGGATCACATTGGTGGATTTGCGAATATTGAACCAGCTCTGTAACCCAGGAATGAATCCCACTTGATCGTGATGGGTAATTCTTTTTATGTGCTGTTGAATTTGATTTGCTAGTATCTTGTTGAGTATTTTTGCATCTGTATTCATTAAGAATATTGGTCTGTAGTTCTCTTTTTTTGCTGGGTCTCTGTCTGGTTTGGGTATCAAGGTGATGCTGGCTTT
>NW_021914508.1:0-1223 GCF_006229205.1 Suricata suricatta | reverse complement strand
CATTTTCGTTGGTTTCCATATATTTTTTAATTTCTTCTCTAATTGCCTGGTTAACGCAATCATTCTTTAATAGGGTGGTTTTTAACCTCCACATTTTTGGAAGTTTTCCATATTTTTCCTGTGGTTCATTTCAAGTTTCATAGCATTGTGGTCTGAAAGTGTGCATGGTATGATCTCTATTTGTTAATACTTATGGAGGGCTGCTTTATGTCCCAGTATGTGGTCTATCTTGGAAAATGTGCCATGTGCACTCGAAAAGAAGGTAAATTTCCTATCTTTAGGATGTAGAGGTCTAAATATATCTATCAGTTCCATCTGTTCCAATGTGTCGTTCAGGTCCATTGTTTCCTTAGTGATTTTCTGTCTGGTTGACCTATCCATTGCTGTCAGTGGAGTATTAAAGTCCCCTGCAATTAGCACATTTTTGTCAATGAGATTGTTTCTTTCTGTGATTAGTTGCTTTATGTTTTTGGGTGCTCCTGAGTTAGGCGCATAGATATTTATGATTGTTAGCTCTTCCTGATGGAGAGATCCTGTAGTTATTATATAATGTCTTTCTTCATCTCTTGTTACTGCCTTTACTTTAAAGTCCAGTTTGTCTGAAATTAGTATGGCTACTCCAGTTTCTTTTGGCTTCCAGTTGCCTGATAGATATTTCTCCATCCCTTTATTTTCAACCTGTAGGTGTCTTCCGGTCGAAAAAGCGTCTCCTGTAGACAGCAAATAGATGGGTTTTGTTTTTTTTATCCAGTCTGCTACCCTGTGTCGTTTGGTTGGAGCTTTCAGGCCATTTACGTTCCATGTTATTATCGAAAAATGTGGGTTTAGAGTCATTGTGTTCTCCCTAGAATTCATGTTTATAGTGTTGTCTTTGGCACCTTGCATTCTTTGCGATCTTTCCCTCATAGAGTCCCTCTTAGGATTTCCTGTAGGGCTGGTTTGGTGGTCATGAATTCTCTCAATTTTTGTTTATTTGGGAAAACCTTTATCTCTCCTTCTATTTTGAAAGACAGGCTTGCTGGGTAGAGGATTCTTGGCTGTAAATATTTTCTGCTCATCACATTGAAGATTTCCTGCCATTCCTTCCTGGCCTGCCACGTTTCATTAGATAGGTCTGTAACCACTCTGATAGGTTTCCCCTTGTATGTGAGGGCCCTTTTCTCCCTAGCTGCTTTCAGAATTCTCTCTTTATCTTTATATTTTGCCAGTTTCACTATGATATG
>NW_021914507.1:0-1224 GCF_006229205.1 Suricata suricatta | reverse complement strand
AGGAGAGAGTCCGGTGGGTCCCAAGGGCTGCAGCGGCCGGAGCGGGGCGCTGTCCTTCAGAGGGTGTAGTCTGGGAAGGTTCTGGAGATGCGCTCTGCAGCCTGGGGCCCGGCGACAATCCTGTTCCGCCTACGGTTTTGTAAAGCAGGTAGATCTCTGTTAGCTGTTCTTGCCAGAGTGGAAGAATACATGAATGACTGCATTTTCGCCAGAAGAAAAGTCAAGATGCTCTCGGGAGCGGGGGACAGGGAGGGTGCAGCGTGCCTGCTGGCTACTCACTGGGGACCCGGGTCGGCCCGCCGGTCACTTTTAGATGATGGATTTCGGCCATTCGAGTGGATCCTCTTGTGCCCAGACAACCTGAGAGATTGGTTTTACCGAAGTGAGGGGCTGGGGTACTGACCCCTGACTCCCACCACCTGACCCCAGGGAAGAGCTGCACCCCTGACTGCCCTCCATGTGTTCCTGGGCACACGCGTGCGTGCGCACGCACACACACACACATACACACACTCGGTTCAGCCTGTGCAGGGGTGAAGGGTGCCCTGGAGGCAGAAGGAGGTGGGCAGCCACCCGGGGCTCAGTGCCCATTAAGGATGTGACCCAGCCGGAGCACAACTTCAGTGCAGAGCCCGCCCTGGAGCCACCAGGTGGCTGTGGCCGGGGCCGGGGCCGGACAGGCGCCTTGGCTACTCCAGGGTCCGGGGCTGCGTTTACAAACCGCACATTCCAAATGCCATTTGCGAGATGAGCCTGTGGAGCAGGTCGGCCTGGGAAGCTGCCTGCTGCCTGCTGCGGGGTGGGGGGGGGGGGGAGCGCGTCCCCTCCCCCGAGGACCCTCGGAAAGTTTGTTCTGTCCTCACTGCCCCTTGCCCTGTGGGCTCGCCATGCGCAGCTGGACCATCCAGGCGCAAGCCTCGCAGAGGCCACCCCTCCGCTGCAGGGTCACTCGGCGGAGGCCGGGCCCGCGTCATCGCCTCTGGCCTCAGTTCGCCTCCCGTCCCCGCTGACTCCCGCCGCTGAGCTCCGTGTGCGCATGCGCAGCGCCGGGCAGCAGGTGCTTCCCTGGTCTTTTCGAATCTTGGCGGTGAACTGACCCAGGAGCAGCCAACCGCGTCTGCTGGGAGCCCTCCTGCGGCAGCCCAGACCCCGCAAGCCCGAGGCAGGCCGTCTCTGGAAATGCACTGTTGCACTCTTCCGGTTCGCTTTGTCTTTCCCTCCCCC
>NW_021914506.1:0-1224 GCF_006229205.1 Suricata suricatta | reverse complement strand
CATGACTCCTGAAATTCTGGACCTAGGGCCAGGAGACCAGAGTATTAATCCTGGCTCTGCAACTTTATACAAGTCACAAGTGCTCTGAACCTCACTGGTAAAATGGGGTGATATTTCCATTGACCTTAAAGAGCAACTTCTTGTGAATGTTAAATAAGATAATATTTGTTAGTACATCTAGTACAGGTCAGGGCATTTAATCATTACTCAGTAAATGCTAGTAGAATGGGAAAGTGATTTTGAGTATTTGACTTATGCTGGCAAACTTTTTTTTGTAAAGTACCAGACAATAAATATTTGAGGCTTTATGTACCATGTGGTTTCTTTCCTGTCTACTCAACAGAGCATCCATAGACTATATGTAAACAAGCAGACACAACTGTGTCCCAATAAAACTTTATTTACAAAAACAGGCAGACTGCCAGATTTGGCCCAAGAATGATAGCTACTGACCCCAGCTTCCTACCATCCTTAGAGCTTGTCCTGTGGCTCTCAAAGCTGCTGTTACGACTCCTACTAATAACTAATACTCTAATTCTGCCCACATTCACCTAGAAGTGTCCAAAATACTTTACAAGCCCTCATCACCACTTCATACATGAAGAAACTGAGTCACAAAAAAGTGGCCATTTGACTCAAGAGTCAGAACTCGGAGCAATTGTGCACATGGGTTCGGGCCTTGGGCAGCACGTTA
Organism: Suricata suricatta; assembly: GCF_006229205.1. Lineage (NCBI taxonomy): Eukaryota > Metazoa > Chordata > Mammalia > Carnivora > Herpestidae > Suricata > Suricata suricatta. The sequence continues at coordinate 530 of NW_021914506.1, read as the reverse complement.
CAGCGTTGTGGATATTTCTTGGTTGCTGTTGGATGAATGTGCATTTGTAAATGACTCTGTCACCCCCTACTCTCCCTCCTATGCATTGGTGGCAATTATAACTACTGAGGATCCACATCAGTGAATCTCCTCTATCAACAACTGTGGACAGCAGGCGAATGACGCAGGCCAAGAGCCATGTCCTCTGCCGAGCTTCTATCTGGATAGTAAGTACTCAGTTTGATAGTGCTCTGCTTCCTTTCTTTAACTCCTTCTCTTCATCACATGCCCACAGGAGTATGAAACGGATCATAAATGGCAAAGAAAAACAAGAAATGATTTCATGGGATAACTGACTGTCCCATGGCACTCTGTCTGAACCTTCATAATGGTCACTTTGGGTAAAGAGCCTGTGCTGTGTCCTGAGCCCTGCTCTGCGTCATGGGGACCTGCAAGGATCACTAAGTTCTCAAGTACGGGATGGTTGGCAAAGCAGATATGACCATCTGCGTGCTGAAAGTACCATGTGTTCTGTCACCCAAACTGGAACT
>NW_021914505.1:0-1224 GCF_006229205.1 Suricata suricatta | reverse complement strand
AGTTCACTATTTCTCAGGAAATGTTACCATTTGATATGAATTGGAGTTCTTTGTACATTACTACATTTTTAAGTGTTTATTTGTTTTGAGAGAGAGAATATGAGCATGGGAAAGGGCAGAAAGAGAGGGAGAGAGAATCCCAAGCAGGTTCTGTGCTTCTGTGCTGTCAGCATAGAGCTGAATGGGAGGTTCAGTCTCCCCAATGGTGAGATCATGACCTGAGCTGAAATCACAGCTGGATGCTCATCCAACTGAGCCACCCAGGCACCCCTACCTGACTACATATTTAAACACTGCAATAGTATCAGAGTTTCCCTGGTCTCATTTCTAATTCTAATCCCCAGTATATCTCAAATTCTCGGTGCAATATACATAGGTGACTCACAAAGTCCTATTTTCTGCTCACATCTCTCTCCTAAGTTCCATACTATAGCTTTTTAGTGGAAATATTCACATGAATATCTTCTAGATACATTAAATTTGACTGTCCAAAACTAAACCTCTCTCATTCCCCCTCCTCTGTATTTCTCACTTCAGTGAATAGTATTGTATTTCACTCAGTTCTAAGACCAGGAACCTGAGAGCTATTTTTGACTTTTCCTTCTACCTTCTTGCCCTATAACTTAATTAATCATGGAGATCTGTTGATTGTACCCCATCGACCATCATGATTAAAATAGTCTCTCAACAGATTCCCTGGCTACCATTTTGGATTTCTCTAATTCACGCACTGTATGGTACCAGTATGATCTTCCTGAAATTAAACTATGGCCATGACTCTTTTTTGCCTCAAATCCCCTAGCCTGCCTAGTATACATGTATGCTCACAGGACATTATGAGACCTTTCGGCACTTTACCAGTAGTTTTGTCTTTACAACTGTTCTCTGGGCATTACCCTTCCTTTTGCCAAAATGTATCCATAGGGAACTCATTCACCTCTGTAGCTGTGTCAGCTCTGTCTCAGCACCGTGTCGTTCAGCAGGCCATCCCCATATATGCCCAGAATACTTTTCACTCTCCTCTTCTTTCCTTCCCATTCACCAGCCTAACTGTCTATATTAGATATCTGTCTCAATCTGTGTGTCAATTTTTCTAGAAGATTTGTTATAGCCTCTCCTAAAATCTCTTTAGGTTCAGATAGAGCTTCCTTCAATATGCTCCCACTGCACACTACATTTTTCTCAATATCCATCATATTTTACTTAAACTATTTCTTCAGTTGC
>NW_021914504.1:0-1224 GCF_006229205.1 Suricata suricatta | reverse complement strand
GTAGCTTAGCTTCCTGAGATTGCAAGACCAACTCTAATAATAACACCTAGTATAATGCTATCAGATTAATGTTTCTTAACGACCATTTTTTAATATGTTGTTCTCTTGTTTACTACACCTCAGAACTCCCCACCACCTACAGATGTAAGTCCAAACGCCTCAGCTCAGTAATTCAGGCCTTCTGTAACATGGCTGTAAGGAAATATTTTCTCCTTGTCTCCCACTAATGCTTTATTTTTGAACCCTCTACGTTAGGAACACACAACCTTTGCTGAGCCTTTGAACTCATTACATTACTTATCTAACAAATCATATGCTGCCCCATTGTGGCTGGCTACTATTTTATATCTCCCACATATCCACCTACCCTGGATGTTCCCTGAATACAAGGAAAATGAGTTAACATCTTCCTGTTCCTCAGTGCCCTTTTCATCGAAACACTCAGTAACTATTGGTTCTTAATATGCATTACAAAAAAAATTAAAGATATGAATCACACTTTGCTGCTTAAAATGATATCAACATACTTATGTGGCATTTTATGCTTTTCAGTGAAAATGTTATGTTCATTCTCCCAAACTCAATATGACCAAGACAGCGGTCTTGATTTCCCCTTCTTATACTACTCTTTTTCTCCTTAGCTAAGTAAATGATGCCAGCAATTACCCAGTGGCTCAGACCCAAAACCCAGAAGTCATCCTTGATTCCTCTCTGTCTCTCTCTCTCTATGTCCTATCCACCCATAGGTTTTGAGAGCTCTAATTTACAATACACTCTACAACGTCCATTTGTCTCTACTGCACTGCTACCTTACTAAACTAGCCTCCAAACTGGTCTCCTAGCTCTGTCTCAGCCCCTCTACTATCTATTCTCTATGCAGCAGTCAGAGCACTAATTTGAAAATATAAATCAGACCACAACACACCCTCCACAGATCCTACCAGGAGCTTCCTGTTGCATGCAGAAAAACATCTGAATGGTTTCACCATGGACCTACAAGGCTCTGTGGGATATGGCTCCTGCCTACCTTTCCAATTCCAAGTCCTATTATTCTTCCTCTGTATCTCCAGGCTCTGGCCATCATCATCATTTTCCTGACCCTAGAATACACCAGACTTGTTCCTGCCTTACAGCCTTTGCACATTCTACTGTCTTTGCCTAAAACATTCTGCCCCAAGAACTCTATCATGTAAATTCATCACTGGCCTGCCTACCCAACCACTT
>NW_021914503.1:0-1224 GCF_006229205.1 Suricata suricatta | reverse complement strand
AGAAAAGGTAAATAATAAAGTTGACATATATACATACTTTTATTTATTTAGCACCTTTAAAATATATGACTTCATATGACTATGAAGTAATAACTATAACAACATACTGCTGTTTTTAAAATATAGAGATATATTATAAATGGCAGCAATAGCACAAAAACATAGGGAGCTACATAAAGTTTTTATATTTAATGGAAAGTTAAGTCAGTAAAATCTCAACAGAGTCTAGTAAGTTAAGATGCATGTTGTAAGTCCTTAAGAAGCCACTAATAAATTATTTAAAAATATAATTAAAACTTTACTAGAGATTTAAAGTGTTACAGAAGTTAACAAAAGAGGAGCCAAGGAACAACAACAACAAGAAAAAACCATGAAGCACATAGAAAACAAAAGACAAAATAGATTTAATTCCAATCATATCAATAATATTAAATGTAAATAGATCATACAATCTAATAAAAAGTTAGAGATTGTCAGATTAAATGTAAAAAACATCATCTAGCTCTATGTTTTGTCTTAGAAGAGACATACTTGGTATTCAGAAACACAAGCAGGTTGAAAGTACTAGCATGGAAGAAGCTATACCATGCAACTAGGAAAGAAAGGAAAGTTGGATTAGCTATACTCATATTAGACAAAATAGATTTTAAAACAAAAATGATACTGACACAAAGTTGAATATTTTCAATATTAAAGGGTCAATTCATGAAAATGTGTAACAATTATGCATTTATAAACACCTTACATCAAAGCTCCAAAATGCACTAAATTATGGGAGGAATATCCAGCTCAACAATAGTAGCTGAAAATTTATTTCTACACTTTTACATAATAGAAAGCAAGGCAGATCAACATGGAAATAGACCCACCAGACGTAACAGACATCTATAGATAGAACTGTCCACCTCAAAGCAGCAGGATGCACATTCTTTTCAAGTGCTCTTGGCACCTTGTCCAGAATAGACTATATGCTAGGCCATCAAACAAGCCTTAATAAATTTAATAAGATTGAATTCATACAAATGATGTTTTCCAATATCAATAGGATTAAATTAGAAATAAGTAATGAAAGAAAATGTGGGAAATTCAGAAATATATGGAAATAAACATGTTCTTCAATAATCAGTAGATCAAAGAGATAACAAAACAGTTGAATGAAAATACGGGATTAGACATATGGGATATGGCTAAAGCAACAGAACTTTAAATAAAGCTGTAATGCCT
>NW_021914502.1:0-1224 GCF_006229205.1 Suricata suricatta | reverse complement strand
TCTCTCTCTCTCTCTCTCAAAAATAAACCTTAAAAAAAAGAGTAAGGAGTTACATTAAACTTTCTGAGTACAGCGTAGCTATATAAATTACTGGAAATTCTTCTGCAAGGGATGTTTGTCTCTTTCCCCCATTTACTTATTTTCCACTTTTTTTTTTTAAATATGTGGCAATTCTTCTCCAAAAGGCTATAAGCGTCTTGAAGACAGAGACTATTCCATATACGCTTTTATATTCCCAGCGACTTGCACCATGCTTTGGAGTAGAGGCAGACGCTCAGTCACCGGTGTAAAGGATGGTTCATAGGTTCCAGTCCTGACAGCTCTCTGATGATGACTTACTCTTCTTTTTCACTGCAAGATTTGGGCTAGAAAATTGCCCATTTGGCTCTTGGCAAAAGTGTGATAAAAATGCCAATTATAATAGTAATCCTGGTACTATGTTAAGCTCTTTATACAGGCTCCCATAGAATCTTTGCAATATACCTGCAAGGTGGTTATCATCCTAATTTTATAAATGAAGAAACTTATGTCCAGATTGATTAGAGGACCTGTCCCGAATTACACAGCTAGAAAGTAGAGCCAGGACTCAAATCTAATTCCCTAAGGCCCACACCCTTAACCACCAGGTTAAACTGTGTTTTCCCTCATCATAGCCAAATAAAGTGACTAGGAGGTGATGGAAGTGACAAGAGCTAGAAGAATATGCAAAAAGAAAAAATAAATCCTTTTAGTGGGGCTGACTGGTGTGTGGCCTCTGAGATCTGCTATGAAATTTGTGTATCTTCAAGAGAAGCACATCATCCATAGGTTAGAACAAGATAATTATAAAATATTGTTATAAAGGGGCGCCTGGGTGGCTCAGTTGGTTAAGCGTCCGGCTTTGGCTCAGGTCAGATCTCACAGTTCGTGGGTTCAAGCCCCGCGTCGGGCTCTGTGCTGACTGCTAGCTCAGAGCCTGGAGCCTGTTTCAGATTCTGTATCTCCCTCTCTCTCTGACCCTCCCCTGCTCGCACACTCTCTGTCTCTCAAAAATAAATAAAATAAAAAGCATTAAAAAAAATAAAATATTGTTATGTATTCCAAACTCAAACACAGCAGGTTTTGCTCATATTCCTTTTTTTAAATGTTTATTTTTGAGAGAGAGAGAGAACAAATAGGAGAAGGGCAGGGAAAGAGGGAGATCGAATCAGAAGCAGGCTCCAGGCTCCAAACTGTGAGGCTCCA
>NW_021914501.1:0-2426 GCF_006229205.1 Suricata suricatta | reverse complement strand
GTAAAATTCTGTGACAGATATAGAACAGAAATACTTTTAAAAGAAAAAGAATTCATGAACTTTTTTCGACTCTTAAAAGCATGCCATATTTTTAAATTGAGGATAATAATATAAAACATTTTCTGAGTTTTGGGTTTCTTTTAGATTGCACATATAAATGAGATCATAGGGCATTTGTCTTTCTCTGTCTTACTTATTTCACCAAGTATATTTTTAGAGAGCCCTAGAGCATGTCGGATCGCTAGAGGTTTTAGTTTCCAATCGATAAAAATGAGTCACTGATTGAATTCTTTCTTCAGGTCCAAATTGGACCACATGCTACAAGTGACACTCTATGGAGTGATTTAATTTATGAGGAAACATGTTCAAAGACTGCTGGGAAACCGTGGGTGACCGCACAAAACTACTGTGGCGCCTCCTGAGGAGCGCAAAGAACCAAAATTGCTTGAAGACACTGTTCTCGGTTCAAACAATGAAGCGAGTGAGTGAAGCAGTCCCTTTACATCATCACACACTGGTTCATTTCTAATTTTCAGGTGGAGTTTTTCCTTCTGTTTGTGTACATTTAAGATGTCTTGTTGTGTTTTTGCAAACTTTTACTTAAGAGTATTGTTTGAAGCCTGCGTTGCTCTAAGTATGCATTAGTTTCCAAGTAAAATTTTTTTCTGAGTTTTCTTATTAATTGCAACTACTGATTTTGATATAATCTCTCATAGTTACGATATTAAATAGACATAAAATTGATATTGAACTTGTCTCATTCTTGCAACAAAGGATAGTTGTCCACAGATGCATGCATTAATTAGAAAATCTTAGCCACATCTGCCTCCTTAAGAGTGAATTTGCAACTCAATTTTCCTTTATTAACTTATCAAATATATAACACATTCACAACGGTTTGATTTTACAGTAATAAAAATTATACAGAAAACAAATGACCTCTTAAAGCTATTATGTCAATGGAACTTCTAAAAAAAATTAAGTTCACTGTTTATACTTTTTGTTGCAGAGAAGTAAGACAGGGTTAACCAAAAGTAGCCACGTTACAATAGCGTTTATTTTGTGGGCTGGGGAATGAAAATACAAGTTCAGGCACAGAAGAGGAGGGCGTAATATTTCAAATGTTAAAGAAAATGATTTTCTTAATGGGTGATAGTTGGGGCGCCTGGGTGGCTCCGTTGGTCACCTGTCCGACTCTGGGTTCCTCTCAGGTTACGACCTCAGCGTTCATGGGATCAGCCCAAGTCAGTCTTGTGCTCAGAGGGCAGAGCCTACTTGGGATTCTCTCTCCTCTCTCCCCTCCCCCGAGTGTGCTGCCAAAATAAATACACTAAAATAAATAACTAAACAAATGTTTGATAACCATTTAAAATAACCATCACTAGGGTATTTAGATCCCACTGGAAAAATTTAGGAGAGTGTTGGAACACATTTTAAAATGTCACAATTTACAATGTACTGGCAATCATATTCTTTACCATTATTTACACTTATGATGTGGAATTTTATGCGCCAATATAACACTGTGTGAGGGGGTGCACCACCTTTCAAAGGGGTATGCTTTCAAATTCTGGGGACCACTTCTCCAGAATAGGCGTCCTTAAGATGTGATGTAGTGCAGTCATTAAGGACCCGCTCGGTGGTTAGTCTTTCTAGCTGTAGGACACTGGTCAAGCTCAGTCTACTTATTATAAAATGAGGACAGTACTCTATCTACAGAGAGCGATTTGGCAAACTTCAGGATGCATCAGAATCACCTGGAGGCTTGTGAAAAGAGATTGCTGGGCCCTTGTTCCCCGAGCCTGATTCAGAAGGTCTGGGGTCAGGCATCCAAATTTGCATTTCCCACAGGTTTCCAGGTAATACTGGAGTCAAGGTCTCGTGGTCTTGGGGGACCAGGCTTGGTCTATCTCGTGAGATCTTTATGAGGATTGCAGGGGCGGGGCCGGAACGCGGTGAGAATGGCACGGCCACTGGCAGAGGCTAATCCATCACCCCCTCCCCTGTTCCCCAGCGTAGGATGGCCTCTACTACAGGAGAAAAGCCTCCGTTCTTCTGGGGTAAGTAGGTCATTTAACAGGTCCTGAGGTCTATCACGCAGGGCCAGCACCGCTGGTCACCAGTGTCACCTTCTGTCTTCTTCCTTAACCGTCATTGTCATGTGGCGTTGTCATCACGCCCCCAGGCTGGCTTCTGTTCCTCCCGGAATCCTGTCCACAATCCAGATGGAGAGCAAAGTACAGGGTAAGGAGGTGACAGAGCATGCTGGCCAAGTCACCCTCTGCTGTTGATGAAGACGGCAGTGTCTTTAGAGAAGTTGCTCCCTTTCAAGGAATGTTTCCAGAAGCCCCTCACCAGTGATTTTCACTGGAATCTCAAAGCTGAGACCCAGGTCACACCCCAGCCACCCCAGCTGGGAGGGAGCT
>NW_021914500.1:0-1224 GCF_006229205.1 Suricata suricatta | reverse complement strand
AAGTGGTTGGGTAGGCAGGCCAGTGATGAATTTACATGATAGAGTTCTTGGGGCAGAATGTTTTAGGCAAAGACAGTAGAATGTGCAAAGGCTGTAAGGCAGGAACAAGTCTGGTGTATTCTAGGGTCAGGAAAATGATGATGATGGCCAGAGCCTGGAGATACAGAGGAAGAATAATAGGACTTGGAATTGGAAAGGTTGGCAGGAGCCATATCCCACAGAGCCTTGTAGGTCCATGGTGAAACCATTCAGATGTTTTTCTGCATGCAACAGGAAGCTCCTGGTAGGATCTGTGGAGGGTGTGTTGTGGTCTGATTTATATTTTCAAATTAGTGCTCTGACTGCTGCATAGAGAATAGATAGTAGAGGGGCTGAGACAGAGCTAGGAGACCAGTTTGGAGGCTAGTTTAGTAAGGTAGCAGTGCAGTAGAGACAAATGAACGTTGTAGAGTGTATTGTAAATTAGAGCTCTCAAAACCTATGGGTGGATAGGACATAGAGAGAGAGAGACAGAGAGGAATCAAGGATGACTTCTGGGTTTTGGGTCTGAGCCACTGGGTAATTGCTGGCATCATTTACTTAGCTAAGGAGAAAAAGAGTAGTATAAGAAGGGGAAATCAAGACCGCTGTCTTGGTCATATTGAGTTTGGGAGAATGAACATAACATTTTCACTGAAAAGCATAAAATGCCACATAAGTATGTTGATATCATTTTAAGCAGCAAAGTGTGATTCATATCTTTAATTTTTTTTGTGATGCATATTAAGAACCAATAGTTACTGAGTGTTTCGATGAAAAGGGCACTGAGGAACAGGAAGATGTTAACTCATTTTCCTTGTATTCAGGGAACATCCAGGGTAGGTGGATATGTGGGAGATATAAAATAGTAGCCAGCCACAATGGGGCAGCATATGATTTGTTAGATAAGTAATGTAATGAGTTCAAAGGCTCAGCAAAGGTTGTGTGTTCCTAACGTAGAGGGTTCAAAAATAAAGCATTAGTGGGAGACAAGGAGAAAATATTTCCTTACAGCCATGTTACAGAAGGCCTGAATTCCTGAGCTGAGGCGTTTGGACTTACATCTGTAGGTGGTGGGGAGTTCTGAGGTGTAGTAAACAAGAGAACAACATATTAAAAAATGGTCGTTAAGAAACATTAATCTGATAGCATTATACTAGGTGTTATTATTAGAGTTGGTCTTGCAATCTCAGGAAGCTAAGCTAC
>NW_021914499.1:0-1224 GCF_006229205.1 Suricata suricatta | reverse complement strand
GAACTTACTTAAGCAGACACCTTCCACTGAGATCTGGTTTCAAGGAAACCACTCACCTACAGTCTCAAAACACTTACAACTATTTCCTGGCAAGTGGCTATGGCTTTGTGTGCCCAGATCTCCTTCCTTCTTCTCACCTCCTACATCTTCTCTGCTTTTTATTACAGCTGTCTGTAACTTGAAACATTGTACTTTTCTGCAGTTTTATAGTTGTAGGGTCTCAGTACTATTATTGGACTTTAAAAAGATACATTTCCTAAATACACTGGAGATGCTGATCTTTTCCCCCTAGGCTTTTTAGAAATGCTTTAGTGCCCCTCAACTCTATGAAACATTTGGTTGTATGTGCAACTGATAAGGATAAGAAGTCAGCCAAGAGAAGACATCCCAGCACGTATGGCCATTATTTGCTTCTTGGTAAACTCTATGTCAGTGTCTTAAAGATGAGACCAGAAATGCTGACCATGGTATATAAGAATAGATCTTCCAAACACTGAGGCCATTCCATATTGGAACATGATCATGACATCATGAACCTGTAGCTGGACAAACTTTTGTCAGCAATATTATAAAAAGAGGTGAATGAGACACAGTCACATGCCCCTCCAAAGTGTAAAACTCTGATTTTTTAAAATACTGAATCCTGAGATATGTTGAATTCTGATTTATATTCCCCCAGTACACATGAGATTATTTTTAAAAGTACTTTGCATATCAAGATTTAATTCAAAAGGTGTTAAGTCCAATGTCCCACTAAGCTACACAATACATTTAAACTTTTATATATAGTTTTAGTAAGCTTGAGTTGTGTCATGAGCTTTAACTTTAAAAAATTCTTTTTCTTAATAGAATATGAGGATTCTCTATGAGGATTTCCCTGTTAGTTTTATTATCATCAAGACATTAACAAATTTTTCATTTGTCTGGTGCTGTGCTACATACAGTACTTAGAAATCTGGCAGACCAGATTGTTCTGTATGTGTTCACCCCATGAAATGGATTCCTTCCAGATCCCCCAAAAATACTGAACTGTGGAGTAGGTTCAAATGTCTTGGATTAGTTAGCAACTGACCATAAAGGTCTAAAGGATGGATTTCTGTAGTGTGAGTTTACTTGGCAAAAGAAAAAAAAGCTTCATTCTTTCCTCCATAATTTCCCTTATGGCTTTCAGTGACCCTTCACACTTTTGTTCTTCAGCATAGGGTGACTAAGGATCTCTAAATG
>NW_021914498.1:0-1224 GCF_006229205.1 Suricata suricatta | reverse complement strand
TATATATGGCAGTCATTTCACAATACATGTAAGTGATACATATGTAATATATGTAAACATTATATTGTACACCTTAAACATATACAGCATTCTAGGTCAACTATATCTCAATAAAATTGGGGGGGGGGTGGAAGTAGCTCTGTGCCAAAAGCCCTCCTAAAGGCTTTGCACATTCACTGTGTTTACTTATTTCATCCTCACAACAATTTTGTGAAACAGATACTACTATTTTCATCAGTATTCCTTTTCTAGGGATGGGGAGGCTAAGATGCAGAGATGCCAGGAATGGAGAGCGATTTGAATCTAGGCTGTTAGTGCTACCATCCTTGGACTGCAGGGGCTCTTTTCTTGGGATCCTTAGAAAAGGCACTATATTTCTAGCAATTCCTGAGTGATGTCTTTTAGGTTTTCTACATAGAGCATCATGTCATCTGCAAATAGTGAGAGTTTGACTTCTTCCTTGCTGATTTGGACGCCTTTTATTTCCTTTTGTTGCCTGATTGTTGAGGATAGTACTATATTAAGTAACAGTGGTGAGAGTTGATATCACTGTTGTGTTTCTGACTGTAGAGGAAAAGTTCTCAGTTTTCCCCACTGTGGCTGATAGTTGCTGTGGGTTTTCCATAGAAAGTCTTTATTTTCTTTGAGGTATATTCCCTCTAAACCTACTCTATCGAGGTGATATATGAATGGATATTGTACTTTGTTGAATGCTTTTTCTGCATCTATTTAAATGATCATGTGGTTCTTATCTTTTATTTTATTAATGTGGTGTATCACATTGATTGATTTGTGAATATTGAACCACACTTTGCAACCCAGGAATAAATCCCCCTTGACTTGACCATGGTGAATGGTTTCCTTTAATGTATTATTGGATTAGGTTTGCTAGTATTTTCTTGAAAATATTTGCATCCAATACAGATATTGGCCTGTAGTTCTCTTTTTCAGTGGGGTCTTTGTCTGGGTTTGGTATCAGGGTAATACTAGTTTCATAGGGTGAACTTGGAAGTTTTCCTTCCTTTTCTGCTCTTTAGAATAGTTTGAGAAGAATACATATTAATTCTTATTTAAATGTTTGGTAGAATTTGCCTGTGAAGCCTTCTGTTTGAGGGGTTTTGTTTTGTTTTGTTTTACTGATTCAATTTCTTTGTTGGTTATCAGTATGTTCAAGTTTTCTATTTCTTCCTGTTTCAGTTTCAGTAGTCACGTGTTTCTAGGAAT
>NW_021914497.1:0-1224 GCF_006229205.1 Suricata suricatta | reverse complement strand
GGGCGGCGCGTGCCAAGGAGCGCGCTGCGGCCGCCGCCGAGCGGGCGGCTGGCGCCGCGCGGGGACCCCAGGACGCCGCGGCTGCGCGCTGGCGACCGCGCGCCCTGCGGGGAACGAGGGAAAGGGCTGGGGCTGCTCGACGGTGGGCGGGCCGGGCGCGGCGCGGCGCCTCTGTCCGGACGACGACGGTCGGCGGACGGAAAGGGCCCTCGGGGGGCAAGAGGTGGCCCGGAGAGCTGCGCAGGGGACCAAAAAGGGCGTCGTGCCTCCCCGTCGGGGAATCGAACCCCGGTCTCCCGCGTGACAGGCGGGGATACTCACCACTATACTAACGAGGACGGCCTTGTTCCTTTCGTTTTTCAGCTTTATTCTGGTTTTTCTTCCGTTTGCGTCTGCCTGCCTTTTATAGCGTTCGTCTAAAGGGTCTTGGCACCTGTCACATCCACTGAGCACACACTGACCGTATGGTGTCTTCCTAGTCCCTGTCTCTGCACAGCCGCCTCCGATCCAGACTCGGAGTTTACGATGCCCGGGCCCAAGCCTGTACCCGGATTGCGTTCCGTATTCCTGGGTTCGCTGCTTTTGCCGGCAATTCGGGCCAGGGGAAAATAATCGGATTGTAGACTTTTCGTGGAGGATGGCAGTGGCCGTGGGTCCGCAGCCATGGCGTCAGCCCTGTCACACATGGGGTCCTCCCTGGGCCAATGTCTTGTTCCACTGGCGTGGTGTTCGAGGTCTTGAATGGGACGGCGTTTCAACAGGAGAAACTCGAACCTGGAGCCTGCAGATAAATTCTCCACACTTCCGGTTATTGGGACCACGAGGCCATGGAGCAGCAGAGCATGCGGATAGGTGCGGCCAGCGCAGAAAATCAACTCCACGCGGGTGGGAGCGGGTGGATCTCACGAGGGCCAGGGTGGACTTCCCGTCAACACGCTTTTCCAGTTGGTGACTGATACTCTGAACCCTATGGCATAGTGGCCAGCGTGTTGTTACCCAGCAGTTCCATCCTGAACCTCTCGCCGCCCCCCCCCCCCCCGATCTGCAGCTCGGCGACAAACACACCTACATTTCACTGTTAATAGTTCCCATTCTTGCCTTACCATTTACCTAGCCTAGATGTGCTCCATGCTTTTCCGCTCTGTATTCATCGTCTGTGGGCGCTCTCCAAGGTGAGCGGCACGCTCCTGTAGTCTGTGCAGCTTGTACCTCAGTGCGACCTGC
>NW_021914496.1:0-1224 GCF_006229205.1 Suricata suricatta | reverse complement strand
AGAATGCAATAAGAAAGCAATCTGGCAAGATATCCTATCCAAGATTTTTCCAAGTTGAGGAAAGATAGGTTCAAGCTCTGCCTGACCAAACAGGATAACAACAACAACAAAAAAATCCAGTAAATGCAGAATTTCGCATGTAGCTCTTGTCCTATTTCTGCTACACAGCACCGCCATGCACACTGTCATCGCAAATTCTCAGCACGTGACTTACCTGGGACCCTCAGAGTCACCCCCTGAGGCTGACAGCAGCTCCAGTGACGACCTGGACAGGGACGGGACGCTGTTGGCTTGGAGAGCTGAGCGCCCGACCCCACAGCCGGCCTGTTGACTAGCACCCTGGACAGCGCTGCAGTCCGGCTGCTCTTCTCCACCTGCCGAAAGGCGTACATGCCTCACGGGGAGTGCACTGCCTGTTCTGTGTGACCCTCACCTCCTTCCCCGTGTCGCTGCACAGACTTGGTCCTTGCACATTGAGCCTTCACGCCATAGCTGGGTGACCTTATCAAATGCATAGGCGATCATTTGGGGCAACATTATATGTGTCGATTTTTACTTTAATGACAAAAGGAAGCCACCAAATGTTGTAATTATTCATGACAATTTTGTTATTCATGATGATTTCGTTATGCTATGCTGTGACTTCCTGATTGAAGAAGTTCATCCAGGGAAGGGCCATCTCTGTCTTGTTACCTTTGTGTTTCCGGCACCCATCGCCTTATCCTGCAAAGAGAAATAGCTTAATGCTGATTTTGTGATTGGATAAATGAATGACCTATATGTAGATATTAGCAAGACTCTTTGAATATAGCTGTGTGATGTTTTCTTTCTAGTTTTCTAGCTAATTCTTATTTACAGGGAGAAACCTACATGAAAACTTTGTATTATGTGCCATGATCTACATTATCTTAACGTCTGCTGTGATCAGCATGATGTGCCTTTTCTTCCTGCCACAGGACCACCTGGGGAAAGGTATGCCAGGTCTCCCAGCCTGCCCCAGTGGCACATTACTCATGCCTACCTGCGCATTATTTATTGTACTTGACTTTGGTAAAAGCTTTATGACTTCAAACCACTGTTTAGCGGAAGTAGTGTCACAGTGGGACCAATTACTTCTTTGTAAACACTCACAGGTGAAGCAGCTGCTTTGTTCACTTTCATCTGAAATTTCTTCTGCGGTGAGGTGCTACCTCTAATCTTACAGATATATTTCTTAAATTTTTT
>NW_021914495.1:0-1224 GCF_006229205.1 Suricata suricatta | reverse complement strand
GGGTGAGAAGACGCTGTGCCCCTCTCCCCTGAGCTCCAGGACCCGGGAGTCTGAGCCCCGGTCTGCCCTGTGCGTGAGAAAAAGGAACCCTGTCTGCAGTGACTGTATTTATGATGCGAGGACTCCTCTTCCACGGCGCCCCGCCATCCAGGGCTCCCCGGTGGCTCATGGCACCCCGCTGTCCAGGGCTCCCCGCTGTCCAGGGCTCCCCGGTGGCTCACGGCACCCCGCCGTCCAGGGCGCCCCGGTGGCTCATGGCACCCCGCTGTCCAGGGCTCCCCGCTGTCCAGGGCGCCCCGGTGGCTTACGGCACCCCGTCGTCCAGGGTTCTCCACAGTCCACGACTCTCCAGTGGCTCATGGCCGCACTGTTGGCCTTGCTCCTTCAGGGGAGAGTCTCACACCAGCTTGGAAGCAGGACTCTCTCTCTCTCTCTCCTTGGGGCCTGGCTTCGGGGATTCAGGCGGCCTGTGTCTGGAGGGGCCTGCTTCTGAGGAGGTGGCCTGACAGCAGCCTGGGGGAGAGGCAGGCTCGCCTCCGCTCACAGACCTCTCCTCTGCGAGGTGCCTCCCAGGCTCTGGGCCTCCGACGGACGCGGCCCCCGGGCTTTCCAGGCCGGCTCTCAGATTCCGAGGGGGCTGCCGCAGGAGGCCCAGTGTTCCCCTCGGGGTTCACCCTGTTCCCACCTGTCCTCCATGAGCCACGGGACACTGAGAGGGTGGCCCAGCTCAGGGGTAGCGAGGGACAGCAGGCCTGAGTCACCAGGTAACAGGAGGGTGCGGCCTCCTCCCGGGACCCGGGGCCTCCAAACCCAGGAGCCACCCCAACGGGCGAATCGTGATTTCTCCAGATGCCCCCCAGTGCAGCTTCCAGAGAAAACTCAGGAGCCACAGAAGGGGGTGCAGGACATCACCCTGCAGGGCCCCAGCTCAGGCCGGTGGCGCCCAGTGACGTCACTTCAGAGACAGAGACAGGCCGGGTGGGGAGGGGACCTGCGCCAGGTCGCCACCAGAAATCAGGTCAGAGAAGCCCCGAGGCCCCGAGGCCCGAATCCCTGCACGACGGACCTCATCCCCACCGGGGCCGTCACGGGTGTCCAGACCCACGACCACCGACTTTGTGCACTTGGAAAATGCGCGTCTGAGGACATAAGCCTCCCGTGGCAGCGGCAGCGGCTCGAGAGGAAATGACGGCAGGTCCAAGGATGTCAGGCGCTCCGCTGGCC
>NW_021914494.1:0-1224 GCF_006229205.1 Suricata suricatta | reverse complement strand
GAACTTACTTAAGCAGACACCTTCCACTGAGATCTGGTTTCAAGGAAACCACTCACCTACAGTCTCAAAACACTTACAACTATTTCCTGGCAAGTGGCTATGGCTTTGTGTGCCCAGATCTCCTTCCTTCTTCTCACCTCCTACATCTTCTCTGCTTTTTATTACAGATGTCTGTAACTTGAAACATTGTACTTTTCTGCAGTTTTATAGTTGTAGGGTCTCAGTACTATTATTGGACTTTAAAAAGATACATTTCCTAAATACACTGGAGATGCTGATCTTTTCCCCCTAGGCTTTTTAGAAATGCTTTAGTGCCCCTCAACTCTATGAAACATTTGGTTGTATGTGCAACTGATAAGGATAAGAAGTCAGCCAAGAGAAGACATCCCAGCACGTATGGCCATTATTTGCTTCTTGGTAAACTCTATGTCAGTGTCTTAAAGATGAGACCAGAAATGCTGACCATGGTATATAAGAATAGATCTTCCAAACACTGAGGCCATTCCATATTGGAACATGATCATGACATCATGAACCTGTAGCTGGACAAACTTTTGTCAGCAATATTATAAAAAGAGGTGAATGAGACACAGTCACATGCCCCTCCAAAGTGTAAAACTCTGATTTTTTTAAATACTGAATCCTGAGATATGTTGAATTCTGATTTATATTCCCCCAGTACACATGAGATTATTTTTAAAAGTACTTTGCATATCAAGATTTAATTCAAAAGGTGTTAAGTCCAATGTCCCACTAAGCTACACAATACATTTAAACTTTTATATATAGTTTTAGTAAGCTTGAGTTGTGTCATGAGCTTTAACTTTAAAAAATTCTTTTTCTTAATAGAATATGAGGATTCTCTATGAGGATTTCCCTGTTAGTTTTATTATCATCAAGACATTAACAAATTTTTCATTTGTCTGGTGCTGTGCTACATACAGTACTTAGAAATCTGGCAGACCAGATTGTTCTGTATGTGTTCACCCCATGAAATGGATTCCTTCCAGATCCCCCAAAAATAATGAACTGTGGAGTAGGTTCAAATGTCTTGGATTAGTTAGCAACTGACCATAAAGGTCTAAAGGATGGATTTCTGTAGTGTGAGTTTACTTGGCAAAAGAAAAAAAAGCTTCATTCTTTCCTCCATAATTTCCCTTATGGCTTTCAGTGACCCTTCACACTTTTGTTCTTCAGCATAGGGTGACTAAGGATCTCTAAATG
>NW_021914493.1:0-1224 GCF_006229205.1 Suricata suricatta | reverse complement strand
AGGAGAGAGTCCGGTGGGTCCCAAGGGCTGCAGCGGCCGGAGCGGGGCGCTGTCCTTCAGAGGGTGTAGTCTGGGAAGGTTCTGGAGATGCGCTCTGCAGCCTGGGGCCCGGCGACAATCCTGTTCCGCCTACGGTTTTGTAAAGCAGGTAGATCTCTGTTAGCTGTTCTTGCCAGAGTGGAAGAATACATGAATGACTACATTTTCGCCAGAAGAAAAGTCAAGATGCTCTCGGGAGCAGGGGACAGGGAGGGTGCAGCGTGCCTGCTGGCTACTCACTGGGGACCCGGGTCGGCCCGCCGGTCACTTTTAGATGATGGATTTCGGCCATTCGAGTGGATCCTCTTGTGCCCAGACAACCTGAGAGATTGGTTTTACCGAAGTGAGGGGCTGGGGTACTGACCCCTGACTCCCACCACCTGACCCCAGGGAAGAGCTGCACCCCTGACTGCCCTCCATGTGTTCCTGGGCACACGCGTGCGTGCGCACGCACACACACACACATACACACACTCGGTTCAGCCTGTGCAGGGGTGAAGGGTGCCCTGGAGGCAGAAGGAGGTGGGCAGCCACCCGGGGCTCAGTGCCCATTAAGGATGTGACCCAGCCGGAGCACAACTTCAGTGCAGAGCCCGCCCTGGAGCCACCAGGTGGCCGTGGCCGGGGCTGGGGCCGGACAGGCGCCTTGGCTACTCCAGGGTCCGGGGCTGCGTTTACAAACCGCACATTCCAAATGCCATTTGCGAGATGAGCCTGTGGAGCAGGTCGGCCTGGGAAGCTGCCTGCTGCCTGCTGCGGGGTGGGGGGGGGGGGGAGCGCGTCCCCTCCCCCGAGGACCCTCGGAAAGTTTGTTCTGTCCTCACTGCCCCTTGCCCTGTGGGCTCGCCATGCGCAGCTGGACCATCCAGGCGCAAGCCTCGCAGAGGCCACCCCTCCGCTGCAGGGTCACTCGGCGGAGGCCGGGCCCGCGTCATCGCCTCTGGCCTCAGTTCGCCTCCCGTCCCCGCTGACTCCCGCCGCTGAGCTCCGTGTGCGCATGCGCAGCGCCGGGCAGCAGGTGCTTCCCTGGTCTTTTCGAATCTTGGCCGTGAACTGACCCAGGAGCAGCCAACCGCGTCTGCTGGGAGCCCTCCTGCGGCAGCCCAGACCCCGCAAGCCCGAGGCAGGCCGTCTCTGGAAATGCACTGTTGCACTCTTCCGGTTCGCTTTGTCTTTCCCTCCCCC
>NW_021914492.1:0-1224 GCF_006229205.1 Suricata suricatta | reverse complement strand
CATGACTCCTGAAATTCTGGACCTAGGGCCAGGAGACCAGAGTATTAATCCTGGCTCTGCAACTTTATACAAGTCACAAGTGCTCTGAACCTCACTGGTAAAATGGGGTGATATTTTCATTGACCTTAAAGAGCAACTTCTTGTGAATGTTAAATAAGATAATATTTGTTAGTACATCAAGTACAGGTCAGGGCATTTAATCATTACTCAGTAAATGCTAGTAGAATGGGAAAGTGATTTTGAGTATTTGACTTATGCTGGCAAACTTTTTTTTGTAAAGTACCAGACAATAAATATTTGAGGCTTTATGTACCATGTGGTTTCTTTCCTGTCTACTCAACAGAGCATCCATAGACTATATGTAAACAAGCAGACACAACTGTGTCCCAATAAAACTTTATTTACAAAAACAGGCAGACTGCCAGATTTGGCCCAAGAATGATAGCTACTGACCCCAGCTTCCTACCGTCCTTAGAGCTTGTCCTGTGGCTCTCAAAGCTGCTGTTACGACTCCTACTAATAACTAATACTCTAATTCTGCCCACATTCACCTAGAAGTGTCCAAAATACTTTACAAGCCCTCATCACCACTTCATACATGAAGAAACTGAGTCACAAAAAAGTGGCCATTTGACTCAAGAGTCAGAACTCGGAGCAATTGTGCACATGGGTTCGGGCCTTGGGCAGCACGTTACAGCGTTGTGGATATTTCTTGGTTGCTGTTGGATGAATGTGCATTTGTAAATGACTCTGTCACCCCCTACTCTCCCTCCTATGCATTGGTGGCAATTATAACTACTGAGGATCCACATCAGTGAATCTCCTCTATCAACAACTGTGGACAGCAGGCGAATGACGCAGGCCAAGAGCCATGTCCTCTGCCAAGCTTCTATCTGGATAGTAAGTACTCAGTTTGATAGTGCTCTGCTTCCTTTCTTTAACTCCTTCTCTTCATCACATGCCCACAGGAGTATGAAACGGATCATAAATGGCAAAGAAAAACAAGAAATGATTTCATGGGATAGCTGACTGTCCCATGGCACTCTGTCTGAACCTTCATAATGGTCACTTTGGGTAAAGAGCCTGTGCTGTGTCCTGAGCCCTGCTCTGCGTCATGGGGACCTGCAAGGATCACTAAGTTCTCAAGTACGGGATGGTTGGCAAAGCAGATATGACCATCTGCGTGCTGAAAGTACCATGTGTTCTGTCACCCAAACTGGAACT
>NW_021914491.1:0-1224 GCF_006229205.1 Suricata suricatta | reverse complement strand
CTGGGTGGCTCAGAGGGTTGAGCCTTCGACTCTTGAATTTGGCTCAGGTCAAGATTTCATGGTTTGTAAGTTCAAACCCCACATTGAGCTCTGCACCAACAGCAGAGAGACCCTGCTTGGATTCTCTCTCAGTCCCTCCCCTGCGCTCTCTCTCTCTCTCTCAAAATAAACATGGAAAATAAAGAAAAAATAAAATAATTCCAAGCAGTAGCAGGGCACTGAAACGCATTACCGAGGGATAGGCAGGAAGTGCCCCTAGTCTCCTAGAGGGTTGTTTGGCGAGGGGGCCTTCCCCGTGAGAGCGGAGTGGGGGAGGGAAACATGTAGGGAAACCCCCTGGGGCCCTCCGGGTTTCACAGGTGTCATGGCAGCACGTAATACTGCGCTTTATTTGTAGGTCTTACACCACCGCGTTCGGGAGGGGAGACGTCGTTGTAACATACCCGTGGCTCAGTCGTGAGTAGCGCTTACATTTTATAACGTATAAATGAGTATAACCTTAGGCAGCGTGGCAGCGTGGGGAAGGACAGTGTGGTCACGTGTTCAGGGGGACGAGGTTTTGCGATGGCCGCTTAGCTAACTCGGCGTACTTCCTTCTGGGAAGGCAGTAAACAGTGGCTGAAATGGACAGATTGGTAAGGAGCAACATAGATTTAGAAATATGGATATAAGTGCCCAGAGAGTCGGCTAAAAGTGGTTGCTTCTGGGGAAGAGAAAATTAAGGATAGGAAGGACAGAAGCCGATCTTTTATTTATTGTTTTCATACTTGTTTGTATCTTTAAATTATGTGCATTATTACCTCTGAGAAATTATTTTAAACCTAATTTTTAAAAATTAAAGAATATCAGTTTGTAGTCTACAGGAGAGAAAGTTGGAGAACTTGTTATCTGGTGCTTGAAAGGTCAGTTCTAGAGAACCCCGCAGGGGTTCCTGTGTGCTGCACGCCCCCCATCCCCCCACCCCACCCCTCACCCAGCAGGTCCACTCTGGGTAAATGAGCCGGCCTGTCTCAGCTTCTGGGGGTCTCTGCTCCAAAGTGGAGCCATCATAACGGTATCTACGACAGGAAGCTCCGCTGAAGGTTAGATGAGGTGATGGGAGTTAAGGACCCGGCACCATGCCCGGCATGCAGTTAGCACTCCGTTGATGTTAGCAATTGTTCATCAGGATCAGTTTGATTTTCTCCACAGATTGCAAAGCAGGGTGTTTGCGGAAAGGGATGG
>NW_021914490.1:0-2432 GCF_006229205.1 Suricata suricatta | reverse complement strand
GTCCATTCCCTCGCTCCAGAAGGGCGTCCGCAGGCAGGCACCAGTCAGAAGAAAGGACACGAACACGACCTCCTCTCTGAGTCACATTTCCTGTCATCCCAGGATTAAAGAAAAAGGCCCAGGGTTGGTCACCTGGAAATACTTCAGAGCAGGACCGGACTGAGGAAAACTCCACCATTCCCGTGTGAGGCTCACATTCCCAGGACTAGAAAACCTTTTTTAAAAACCTCATTAACTTGCTCCTTGCCCAAATCACTGCTAAAAATGTGCCATTGGAGCTTCTGGCCAAAAGTGCCTATTTTTCTGTGAGTTTTGGTCTCCTGAGATGGGCGGTGGGGGGGGCACTGAGCAGAGCCACTGCTTCTGATGAGGTAAAAAGGGGGGGGAGGGCAGGAAGGCGAAGGCCACGGATATGTTCAAACATTCACAGTATCAGAGAGATCTGAAACAACTTCTTACGTCTTTGATCTAAAGAAGCTCCAAAAGGAAGAATGGGAGGAAAGAAGGAAAAACAATACTACATTCTTGGCAGAGATGTCGGCCTCACCAACACCGCCCGCAGCAAAGGGACAGAGCCCGTGGGTCAGGACGGCTGCCCGGCCTCACATGGTAAAGCCACATCATTGGCTCTGAGAAAGGGCTGGCCAATGAAGTTTCTGCTGACATCCAAGGGTGTAAGACTAGGGGAGGAGCAAGGGTGCCCCATTAAGCTGGCTTTGGCCCCCAACACAGCTGACAGCCTTCGGAGGATTTCCCCACGGATTCTGTGGACCTGTCAGCATCTGGGTTGGAAATATACGGGGAGAGGCTAGGGTGAAGGGGTTACAAACCACCCCATAAAAAACCAAAAAAGCTCTTTAAAAACAGTCCGTAGAGTGAAAAGTCGAACAATTCCTGGTATCACAATATAGAAAAAGGTATTAAAAGAACCAGTGATGTCTAGAAGACTCTCTTGGTACAAACTCCAAATAGAAAACGAAATTTCCTGGTGGCTTCGAGTAATGTTGAAAGCCTGATGTCTCACTATTGCAGATACGCTTCTTTGTCATTTTGCTGGTTTTCTCTCGAGGGGGAGGCAGGCCGGGAGTTGGGGAAGGATAGTTCCTGGAGGAGAGAAAGCACACTTTTTAAATCCCTCAAAGGAAAGCAGCCGCCCAGCCCCACTGCCGAGTTCTGTGGCCCCAGGGGACAAGCAGGGCTTGAGCGGCTCCACGGCGCCCAGTCCCACCTGGCGATCGTGGCTTCGTCGAGTAATATGTAAACTACTTTTAGGCATAAGTGTATCTGGATCCCTGGCTCTCTGAAAGCAGCCACATTGCTTCCAAGGCTCTAGTCTGGCCTCAGCTTCCGCCGTCTCTCGCCCGGCCTCCGGGCCCCCAAGCCCGCATTTCCGGGCAGCCAGGTCCTGGCTTTTCTCGATTTTTGTTCTCTGGCCCTCCGAGATTTAGACTCGGATCACTGCGACAGCAGAGAGCAGGCTGCAGACAGAAGGAAGAGGGAAGGCTAAGTGAAGAAGCAGGAGGAAGCAGGAAGATTCCGGAAGTGGGTGGGGGGTTCCCTCCAGGCCTAGGTATGTCCTCTGGCCCGTCCGGCTGGCGCTGATAAAGGCGGGAGGACCCGAGGAGGCCTAGCGCCTCTCACCGGAGCCAAATACTTAGTAACTTCTCTGTCTCCCTCATCAGCCTCTCCTTTGCCTTTGCTTTATTAAGTCCCAGTGTGGACACCTCTCGGGGGTGTTCCTGCTCAGTGGTCCCTGAGGCGGGGGCACTGGGCCCCTCCCACCCCACCAAGAACAGCCCATACCTGAGCTCATTCCTCAGAGATTTCGGTCTCCTGATGGACGACCACCTTGGTCACTGACATGTCTGGGTGCTGCTCCTTTGCCTCCTTGATGGCCTGCACGAGGACCTGAGAAGGACAGAAACAATGCCCGTCAGACAGAAGGCAGCCTGACTGGTGAGGCGAGGCGGAGTCCCAGGGCACCGTTCCTCTGGCAGATCCAGTCTTTCCGTCTGTGGTCCGGGGCAGCGTTTAGGCCGGGCCCCGTTGATGAGAGCTCACCTGCCCTCGCCCGCATCGGGAGGCTCTGGGGCTGGAAACACGGAGACAGGGAAGGCTGGAGCTGTCTTCAAGGAAGCATAAAGGGTGTGTGGGGGTGACAGCTGCACCTGCTGGGTGGGTCTGGGAGGATTCACTCAAGAAGGGAGTGAAAAATCTGTATTCACTAGGGGGTAGCCAGGAAGTTCAGCACAGAAGAGGAAAATAAAGAAGCATGCTACAGAAAGGAAGGGGTATCTTCGCTAATGAAGAGGGAAGAAAGTAAGGACGAGTGGGAGGGCCTGTTACACGCCATGCACTGGCCTACGCAATTTTTATTTTTATTACATACTTAGCCCTCAGGATGACTCAATGAATTAGGATAGCATCATTGT
>NW_021914489.1:0-1224 GCF_006229205.1 Suricata suricatta | reverse complement strand
CCCAAGCAGACAAAGCATTGACATCAGACCTCAATGGGAACAGTTTTCCTAGAGTGCAATCCCAGGACCAGACTCCATCAGCAACAGGCAACTTGGACTCAACACCCTCCCGTCTGAATGTGTCACAAAGGGACTATTTTCAATACTTGCTGGACTTTAATTCAAAGTAACAGTTGTTGATGCCCTACTGGAATCCAGGTTGGAGAGAAGGGAGAGAGGTCTCTGGGTGATTGGGGTGGAGTGTCCTAAAGACCTAATCTTGAGTATCATTTCTGAAAAGGTTAAAAATTAGGTGAAAACAGGGGCGCCTGGGTCGCTCAGTCGATTGAGCACCTGACTTCAGCTCAGGTCATGGTCTCACACTCTGTGGGTTTGAGCCCCACATCATACTCTGTGCTGACAGCTCAGAGCATGGAGCCTGCTTCAGATTCTGTGTCTCCCTCTCTCTCTGCCCCTCCCTCTCTCACACTCTATCTCTCTCCCTCTTTCTCTCTCTCAAAAATAACTAAACACTTACAAAAGTTAGGTGAAAACATAAAGCGGAAACTGAGAAATTATTGGCTCTTTTTTCTTTTGTAACAGGATTCTCAACACTGAGGCATTTCTTTCCAGGAAACAACTCGATTCCTGCTGGCACCACTTAGTTGTGTTTGTACCTAAAGAACTGAGCCCGGAACACCACATGGCATAGTTTTTTTTGTTTTGTTTTTACTTCTTTGTCTCCCACATAAGGTAACACACAAATGTGCAGTCTGATTAAGTGATCTCTTATTACAAGGTCAAGAGGGGTGTTGTCAGGTACTCATACAGCCTGGTTGTCTTGAGTTATTTTTTTCTTTCCTTAGACAGGACACCCTCCCACACTTTTAGAGAGAGGGGAAGAAACAGAGAGACAGACAGACACAGACACAAAGAGAGAATGCAAGTGGAGGAGATGGACAGAGGAAGTGAAAATCTTAACTGGGCTCCAAGCTCAGCAGAAATCCTGACTGAGGGCTGGGCTCACAGGTGTTTGGGATCATGGTCTGGACTCAAATCAAGAGTCTGGTGCTTGGGGCACCTGAGTGTCTCAGTCAGATAAGCGTCAGATTTCAAATCAAGTCATGATGTTGCCTTTTGTGAGTTGGTGCCCCACATCAGGCTCGGTGCTGACCACTCAGTGCCTGGAGCTCTAACAGGGGGATGTCGAAAAAGACCACCAGACGCCTAATAGAAGGTGGGCAA
>NW_021914488.1:0-1224 GCF_006229205.1 Suricata suricatta | reverse complement strand
TTTTTATTGCATCTACATCTGAGAGTATATTTCTCTTGACACATAGATAGATGGTAATTTAGCATTCTTGCATAACTTGTTTTTTTTTTCCCAAAGTGAAGCAGGTACTGTTTTATTTGGTTCTGACACTGAACATTATGGAACAAAGTCTGTTGTAAATAAAATTTTTTTCCATGTTAGGTAACTTGTATGCTTTTCTTTTTTCTGACTAGACTGTTACAGAGATTATTTTTCTATCCTTGAAATTCTAAATTGCAAATAGCATATATCCAAATGTGTGCCATCTTTGACTCTACTTCTGAAATCTCTACTAAAGTATATTTTTCTTCTTGGGTCGCTCCTCCAATTTCTTTATCTTTTGGCTAATAATGTTCAGCTTTTTCTTTTTCTTTGAGTTATGGATAATTAGTTCTTATTTTTTTAGAGAGATAAAGAGAGAGAATGGGTAAGAGAGGGCAGTGGGAGAGGAAGAGAGAATCATAAGCAGGCTCCACACCCAGCACTGAACTCAGTTTGGGGCTTGAGGGTGAGATCAAGAGTTGGATGCTTAACCAACTAAGCCACCCAGGTGCTCCAGTTTCACATTCTATTTTTTTTTAATCATTGATGTGGCAATCATGGTCACTGACTTTGCTTTTTCTTTTTTTATTTTCTTAAATTTCAGGTTGAACTTGTATAGAAGTAAAACATTTATAAAGGGGGAGAGTAAAAATGATAAGTACAAAGATTTTTTACTTTGAATTCAGTTTATGCAATCAGCATCCTTTCAGAATAAGAGACAGAACATAGTCAGCACACCAGAAGCTCCCCTAATGCTTTCTCCTAGCCATGCCTCTGCTCTCCAAAGAAACTATCCTGACCCCTAACACGATATAATAGTTTTAATACTTTTGAACTTGACATAAATAGAATCACACATTATATAAATTTAAGTTTAATGGCAAGAACTGTAAAAGGTCTGAGATTTTACCTTACTTGCAAGCTGTCACAGTTTCATGGGAGGTGGGAGAAGACATGAGATCCCTGGACCAGAGGAAAGGATGTTTTCATTCACAGAGCAGCAAACAACATGAGCATCAGCATATTTGTGTCCATTCCCCTTGCCCCTCAAGTCCCACAAGGATATGCAGATGTGCCCAAATGGATGCCTGCACAAACAGTGGATTGCAGGACAGGAACTCCAACTTAAGTAACCTCATCTTTTAACTGGATGATAAGCATGCT
>NW_021914487.1:0-1224 GCF_006229205.1 Suricata suricatta | reverse complement strand
AACTTCAGAATAAGAGATATCAGGGGCGCCTGGGTGGCTCAGTCGGTAGAGTGTCCGGCCTTGGCTGAGATCATTTTCTCATGATTCCTGGGTTCAAGCCCCGTGTCGAGCTCTGTGCTGACAGCTAGCTCGGAGCCTGGAGTCAGCTTCAGATTCTGTGTCTCCCTCTCTGTCTGACGCTCCCCTGCTCGTGCAGTCTCTCTCTTTTAAAAATAAATTTTAAAACTGATAAAAATAAAAAAATAAATCAGTGACTAATGAAAAAAGGAATAACTTCAGAAAAAATCGGATCACAGAAGATGAAGAGTGTGAAAACGGGGTAGAAAGGCTGTGTGAACAAAGATGGCAAAAAACGCTCCTAACCTGGGAAAGAGACTAGATATCAAATTCCGGGAAGCACAGAGGACTCCCACAGGATTCAACAAAAACGGACTACCAACAAGGCATTTCGCAGTCAAATTCACAAAATGCTCAGGCAAGGAAAGAATTACGAGGCACCAAGGGAAAAACAAAATCCTTAACATAAAAGGAAGAGACATCAGGTTTGCGGCAGACCTACCCACAGAGACGCGCAGGCCAGAAAGGAGGGGCACGATAGAGTCATTATGCTGAATCAGAGAAATATGCAGTCAAGACTGCATTTCTCTATCCAGCAAGACTCTTATACAAAATCGAAAGTTTCCCAGACACACACAGATGAAAGGAGTTTGTGACCACTAAACCAGCCTGGCAAGAAAATGTACAGAGGACTCTCTAGAGGAGAAAAGACTTCAAAGAGAAGAAAAAGACCAAAAGCAACAAAGAGCAGTAAGGACCAGCATACACCACCAGAAACGCCTGCTCGGCCAGAAACATAATGGCCAACACCTCTTCCGTTCTGCACTTGCTCTAAACGTCCATGGGCTAAATCCTCCAATTAAAGACATAGGGTGACAGAACGGAGATGAAACCAAGGTCCATCTATATGCTGTACACAAGAGACCCACGTTAGCCCGGAAGCCACCTTCAGATTGGAAGTAGGGGATGGAGAACCATCTCTCATGCCAACGGTCATGAAAAGAAAGCAGGCGTAACCATACATACATCAGACAATCTAGACTGTCAAAAACTATAACGAGAGATGAAGAAGGGCATTCTATCATCATTAAGGGGTCAGTCTACCAGGAAGACATAACAATTGTAATTACTTAGGCTCCAAATGTGAGGGCACCCAAATATATAAAT
>NW_021914486.1:0-1224 GCF_006229205.1 Suricata suricatta | reverse complement strand
TTTTTATTTCTTGTCTAATTGCCTGATTAATGCAACCATTCATTAGTAGGGTGGTTTTTAATTTCCACATTTTTGGAGGTTTTCCAGACTTTTTCCTGTGGTTAATTTCAAGTTTCATAGCATTGTGATCTGAAAGTGTGCATGGTATGATCTCTATTCGTTTATACTTATGGAGGGCTGCTTTATGCCCCAGTATGTGATCAATCTTGGAGAATGTGCCATGTGCACTCGAAAAGAAGGTGAATTTCCTCTCTTCAGGATGCAGAGTTCTAAATATGAACTATCTGTTCCAATGTGTCGTTCAGGTCCATTGTTTCTTTAGTGATTTTCTGTCTGGTTGATCTATCCATTGCTGTCAGTGGAGTATTAAAGTCCCCTGCAATTAGCACATTTTTGTCAATAAGATTGTTTCTTTCTGTGATTAATTGTTTTATGTATTTGGGCGCTCCCAAATTTGCACATAGATATTTATAATTGTTAGCTCTTCCTGATGGAGAGATTCTGTAATTATTATGTAATGTCCTTCTTCATCTCTTGTTACTGCCTTTACTTTAAAGTGCAGTTTGGCTGATATAAGTATGGCTACTCCAGCTTTCTTTTGGCTTCCAATTGCATGATAGATATTTCTCCATCCCTTTACTTTCAACGTGAAGGTGTCTTCCAGTCGAAAATGAGTCTCTTGTAGACAACAAATAGATGGCTTTTTTTTTTTAAATCCATTCTGCTACCTTGTGTCGTTTGGTTGGAGCATACAGTCCATTTACATTCAGTGTTATTATTGAGAAATGTGGGTTTAGAGTATTGTGTTCTCCCTAGAATTCATGTTTATAGTGGTGTCTCTGGCACCTTGTATTCTTTGGAACCTTTCCCTTATAGAGTCCCTCTTAGGATTTCCTGTAGGGCTGGTTTGGTGGTCATGAATTCTCTCAATTTTTTTTTATTTGGGAACACCTTTATCTCTCCTTCTATTTTGAATGACAGGCTTGCTGGATAAAGGATTCTTGGCTACATGTTTTTTCTGTTCATCACATTGAAGATTTCCTGTCATTCCTACCTGGCCTGCCAAATTTCATTAGATAGTTCTGTAACTACTCTGATAGGTTTCCCTTTGTATGTGAGGGCCCTTTTCTCCCTAGCTGCTTTCAGAATTCTCTCTTTATCTTTATATTTTGCCAGTTTTGCTATGATATGTCATGCCGACGGCTGATTCAAGTTACGTCTTAA
>NW_021914485.1:0-1224 GCF_006229205.1 Suricata suricatta | reverse complement strand
CTGCAAGGCAAAGGAAACAATCAAGAAAACTAATAGGCAACCGACAGAATGGGAAAAGATAGTTGCAAATGACATATCAGATAAAGGGCTAATATCGAAAATGTACAAGGAACTCACCAAACTTCACAATCACAAAACAAATAATCCAGTGAAGAAATGGGCAGAAGATATGAACAGACACTTCTCCAAAGAGGACATCTAAATAAACCTTTTAAAAAAATTTTAAGGCGGTATCTTTGTGACTACTGTTACTGCAAACTTGAGTGACATCATAGTCAATCAAAAGAATCAAAATGTATACGTGGCCTAAGGAAAGATGGAATTAATTCACTTGTGTTGTAATCCTATTTTCAGAAATAACAATGTGTAATCACTAGTAGATATAAAGAATTTGTTAGCATTTACTTAACATAGTCCAAAGGAAAGAGAAACTGTATTTGGAAGACACAGATATTTAATTAGCAAGGGAAATCTATTTTGTTATGAGGCAGAGATTGTTCATCAAGCTTCTCTTTAGAAGGGATGAAATATCACTCAAGACAATCTAATTCTCTTTTTATTCAATGCTTATCAGGAGTCTTTGAGGTTATTTACTTACAAGTTTTAGACAGGTAAGTATTCCCATGGATAATGGACATGAGTATCTCCTTATGGGAATAAATATACTGGTGTTTTGGGATACAAGGAATCTGTTTAGCATTAATCAGTCTATACACCTAGCACAGGACCTGACACAAAACATACTCAGTAAATGTAATTTGAATGAACTAGTAAGGAACCATGCATCTGTAATACTTTGTTCTTAAAAATGGTGTACATAGAATAAGTTGAAGAAAAATATACTTTGTTAGTCATTTCACCCTCTTTATTGTAAAGCATTTGGAAAGTAGTATTGTTGGGATGTTTAATCACTTCATTACTGGGTAGAAAAGAATAAATGAGGCAGTCTTTTTTCCATCGCATAATCTTTCCTACTTTGTCAAAAATTAATTGGCCGTACATTTGTGGGCCCAGTTCTGGGTTCTCTATTCTATTCCATTGGTCTACGTGTCTGTTTTTGTGCCCATACTGTCTTGATGATGACAGCTTTGTAGTAGAGGCTAAAATCTGGGATTGTGATGCCTCCCGTTTTGGTTTTCTTCTTCAATATAATTTTGGCTATTCGGGGTCTTTTGTGGTTCGATACAAATTTGAGGATAGTTTGTTCTAGCTTTGAGAAGAATG
>NW_021914484.1:0-1225 GCF_006229205.1 Suricata suricatta | reverse complement strand
AGCAGGTGTCTCCTGGCAGGGGCAGGGTTGGAGAGGTGCCTGCAGGTGAGACAAGTAAGTGACCCTGTGCTTTTGGAAGCTTTGTTGGGGTACCGGTGCCCTCAGGGTGATTGGGGGGTGAGTGAGATATCCCTGCCTAGGATGATTCTACATGTTGTGTTTGTTTTTCATTATGTCTAGAAAGAACTGAAATGGGGGCAGCTGGGTTAAGTGTCGGTTAAGCATCTGACTTCTGCTCAGGTCATCATCTCACGGTTTGTGAGTTCAAGCCCCGTGTCGGGCTCTCTGTGGACAGCTCGGAGCCTGCAGCCTGCTTCAGATTCTGTGTCTCCCTCTCTCTCTCTCTGCTCCTCACCCAACCATGTTCTTTCCCCCTCTCTCAAAAAATAAAGGAAACATACACAAAATTAAAAAACAACTTAATAAAAACAAAACAGAACTAAGATGATAGCTCGGGGGACCTAGCACCGCGCTTCCCCTGGGGATGTGAACAGAGTACATTTGGGTTTTCCGCGGCCTGTCTGGCCCACACGGGGGCCGCTCGGCCAGGGGAATCAGGGCGAAGTTTTGGCAGCACTAGTAGCACAGAGGTACCAGGGCGAGCTCCTTCCTTCTTCCAGCAAGTAGGAGAGGCTGCATGACAGATGTCAGCGCTGGTCACGTCTAAGCACCCACTCTGCAGTTTCGTTAACGTCATCGTTATTGCCGTGGGAAGGAAGGGAGGAAGGCAGGGAGAGAGAGAGAGAAGGCTATCTTCAAATAGGCCAGACACACAATAGAAAGAGCTGGAACAGTAGCTTCCAGTGGGTGAAGCCCTGAGCACAGACCAGCCACGTAATTTGCAGGGCCTGGTGACATATAAGGTAGTGGGGTCCCTGCTTCAAAAAGTATGCAGAATTTCAAAACAGAGATGGAGGAGAACTAAAGCAGCCCGGGTCCTTCTGAGCACCCCTGGCCGATGAGGGGGCGGCGGGCCAGGGCAGCTCTGGTCTCTGAGCCACGGAAGAGGGCAGGAGGTGCGGGGCTGTGGTCTCTGAGGCACGTCCCCTGGAGAAGCCCTTCCAGAAGGTTCCTCCGGGTGCCTCTCCTCATGGGCCGGCTCAGCCCAGCCCGTGCCACAGCCAGGTGTCCCTCCTCCAGGGCGCAGAGAGAGCAGATCGAGAAGGAGCAGCTGGAGGAGGAGAGAAAGGCCACTGGGCGCCTGCGGCACGCGAACGAACTCCGG
>NW_021914483.1:0-1225 GCF_006229205.1 Suricata suricatta | reverse complement strand
TTGTTTAACCAAAGAGCAAAACAGAATAATTTCCTTTTTCTAATTCATTTGCTTTTATTTAGAGAGATTTTTCTTCTTTATTTTGTGATAAGGACCCACACATAATATGTGAATAGATATGTAATTACAATCTTACAATCCAAACTAGAAAAGGAGGTTCACGATATCTGTGAAACTGTATAAGAGCCCTGCTGGGTCCCCAGATTCTGAAGTTTAGTCTACATTTCCTTTAACTGGTCAACAGGTTTCCTGACCACAGACTGGACACCTAAATTATCAGTTAATAAAAAGACACTAACACTTCTACAAGAAGCATGCAAATCTAATAGAAGAATTATTACCCCACCTCCACCATAAAAAAAACATACATTTATATTTTCAAGAGTTCTGGCTTCTTCACTGTGGATTTTTCTGGAAGAACTGATTGTGGGAAGCTTTGGAGGAGGCAGGTCTTATGATTCATGTGAAAGGAAAGAACCAGGTGAACTGGAAGACAAGACACAGGGTAGGTGACTGGAGATTTTCAGGAAAAGGAGACTGGAGAGTTTCAGGAAAAGGACTGGAGGCAGTAGCGGAAGATCTTACTGTGATTCTACTCTAGAGAGAATGTCATGGACAGGCTCAAGATTAGAACAAATAAGTGGAGTGAGTCCTGCTAATGGAGAGCTTGGAAGCCAACAGTAGTTTATCTCTGATCCAGAGGGCAATGGATGCCCTCCTGGGACTTAATGAATAGGCTCTTTCTCATGCAATGCAGAGGCCATGCAGGGCTGTTCCATGACACATTTACTCCCAGAATGCTGCAGCCAGCAAAGGGGAGAAGAGACAAACAGGCAACTACTGAGTTCAATGAGGAGGAGAAAGCAGTCCATTTTCATGTCATTGATTTCTACAGTTTGTTCACCTGTTTGTTGAGGGTCGTTTCATTTACTTGCTATTCCTTTTTTTCCACTGCTCAGCACTTCTCTCAAGTATTGCTTAGTTATTGACTGAGTGTGATACTTCCTGTGTAAGTTAGGCAATTGGGGGACAAGGAGTGTGTAATGAAGGACAGTAGGTGCTGTTTAGTAAGTTATTCTACTCGTGCATAAAAAATTCATTGACCAGAAAGGGTTAATGCCCCTCCAAATGGCTTAACTTAATCCCCAAGTGCAATTGGCTCATTTGAAGGATCTGGCCCATTGAGTGCATGTTAGCAGAGAAGCTGAAACACCTCTTCACTAAG
>NW_021914482.1:0-1225 GCF_006229205.1 Suricata suricatta | reverse complement strand
GCACGGGTCAGGGAGGCAACACAATGTCCTCTGCAGTTGCCATCAGGAGCAGGGCTTGACCCCCGTCGGAAGGACCCCAGCTCATGAGCCTCTGACGACAGGCACACAGCCTCGGAAATGGGGCGGCCACAAAAGCGCTTCAGAAGTACGGTGTGTTGGGGGCGCCTGGGTAACTCAGTTGGTTGAGGGTCTAACTCTTGATTTCGGCTCAGGTCATGATCTCATAGTTCATGAGATCGAGCCCCATGTTGGGCTCTGCGCTGACGGCACAGTCTGCTTGGGATTCTCTCCTCTCTCTCTGCCTGTCCCCTGCTGGCTCTCTCTCTCTCAAAATAAATAAACTTAAAAAAAAAAGAAGTAGGACAGGTAGGTTGGCTGGTCTAGACAGGAAAACACAAAGCACTTTCTCCCTCAGTTACCGTCCGTTCCCCAAAGGCAAACGGGCAACATTCCTGTTGCTCCCACGCCAGGCACCGGTTGTTTCCGTGCCCGGGACGCCATTCCCGGAGCTTTCACAGTGAAAGACAAATGAAGTGTGGAAGGCAAAACAGCGGCCCCAACACAAAATCATTCCCGGTCCGTCTCTCCAGCTTCCTGGCACGGGGCTTCCTGAGAAATGGAGGTTGGGCGCAGGTAGAGAAAACGCAGAGGCCCACTTGTGGGGCAAATGTGCGTGCGTTACACATGTATGCTGTGCGTGTGGTGTGTGTGTACAGTGAGTGTGTGTGGTGAGTGTATGCTGTGTGTGTACAGTGAGTGTATGCTGTGTGTGTGTGGTGTGGCCTGTCTGTAGGTTTTGCCTGCGGGGTGTGTGTGTGCTGAGGACATGTGTTAGGTTTTTGTGGTGTGATGTGTCCGTGTGTTTTGTGCAGTGTCTGTGTTGGGTGTGTGTATTGTGGTGTGTCTCTAGCCGTGTGTGTGTTCGGTGTGTTGTGTGTATGTATTGTGTTGTATCTGGAAGGTGTGTGTGTCTGGGGTGTACGTGGTATACGTGTGTGTCTGTGTGTATATATGTGTATGTGTGATGTGTGTGCATCAGTAGTGTGTGTGGTGTATGTAGGGTATTTATGTTGGCTGTCTGTATTGCGATGTGTGTGTGATGTCTGTGTGTGCATGTGCGTATCTGTGTGATGCATGTGTATGTACTGTGTGTCTGTGTGATGTGTGATGTGTGTGTGTCTGTGTGATGTGTGTGCTGTGTGTCTGTGTGATGTGTGTGTGTCTG
>NW_021914481.1:0-1225 GCF_006229205.1 Suricata suricatta | reverse complement strand
GCAAAGTGATAGAATTGCTAACTAATGTGACAATGACAATCATATTGCGATGTACAAATATAGGAATCAATATGCTTACAAGTTAAACTTACAAAATGTTCTCAAATATATTTCCGTAAAAAATCATGTAAAAACTATATCCTCCTCCAAATCCAGAAAATAATTAAAATACTTGAAATTATGCCCAAAGTTATGACACTTTCCCATTGTGAACAGAGTCAAGAAAGCATATGTTTGTGGATATCATATTCATATTGCTACACACTTGAGATTTTTCTTTCTTTTTTCCCCCAAGTTTTTATTGATCAACTTTTTGGTTTCTGGGTACCCAGGTTTTACCATTTTAATATTCAGCCAAACCCCATATACACACCTCCACAATTTCCAAAAGGTATCTCCTGCAAATGCAATTATTTTGTGCCTATTACTCAGGAACCTGACATTTCATGCCACTTGTCTTAGTGTGATCACTGAGATCATGGTATATGGCCATGACAGGGGGCCCGCAGGGCAGGTCCGTTTCCCTCATAAGTTATGTAATTGCTTAGCACAGAGGCTGGCTCATTCAGGAGTACATTTTGTATCTGCAGAAAGGGCTGGGGAATCAAGATTTCTACAGGTTAAAAGTCTGAACACAAGGAAGACATCTCTGATGGTGATATTTTCAAGTATGGTGACATATCTATTTTGGAGTTAATTATTTTGTTGCTATTTTCAAAACCTTTCTCCATGTGAGCATGTCTATACAACACACAGGAAAAATGTTCAACATGTGTAATTTACAAGAGAAGGTAAAAATGAATAAAGTTACAGGTTAAGGTAATGCTCTTTTTAAACCCTTGGGGAAACCCTAATATATGTGTTTATTTGTAAAAAACAGATTAAAATGAAGCCCTAGGATACATAGGAGACAGGTAGAAACAAGTATCCAATTTGATGAAGATTCAGAAAGAAGACAAGTACAGAGCGAAAAATACCAGAAAACACTCAGGAGACTCACTCTATCGACCATGTATGCACTTACTAAATAGTGCACTCGCAAGTCGAATTCCCAATACCCTCTTCTGCCCAATGTGGAAAGGAGGTGCTGGCCTCCTTCTCAGGGATGATATAAGATCAACTGAAATACACTGTCTACGAGTATTTTGAAAAACTCATGAATTATATAAATAAGTCAGTCATGAGCATTATTACTGCTGCAAGGAAAGCTCAGGAAGAAGATAAA
>NW_021914480.1:0-1225 GCF_006229205.1 Suricata suricatta | reverse complement strand
CTTCATTTGGGGCTGTGGAGACAGCCCGCAGAAACATGTATGGGAGTTATTTTGTTGTGAGTTTTTAATCTTTTAAGTTTTCTACGGAAACTTGTTTCATTAAAATGGGAGAAACCTGTCAGAGAGCTGCCTCTGTAGTTTGTATTATTTCTCCAGATTTAGTGATCTGCTTTATGTATAGAATTCACCCTGTGACGGTTTATTGTGCTTTCTAAGCCATAGCTTTTCTGACCATGTTTTAAATTTGCAATGACATTGTTTTGATTTAATTTGACATTTAATGTATGTTTTAGATTAGTTTGATTCTCACTTAAGGTAATATTTAATAATAGCCTGAGAATTTGAAAGATTTTCCACCCGTCATATACAGAATAGTTACTGGAGATGCCAATTTATGCCACACACACACATACAAATGTTATTTATTCCTTCAGTATCTGCTAATTTGTTCTTTTAAAAATGAATATTTTGACTGGAGGCAGAATATGTCCTTTTCCTCAGTGAAAAGCTGTTTTCAAATTTTACCTTTGATCAAATTCACAAATACTTTAAAAAAATAGATCATTTTTTGTATGGTAATATTATTCACAGGAATATAAATGTGATGCTTCATTTTGTGACATTTTCTTTGGGAGTAGAACATTATGGCATGGGAAGTGGAACTTTCTGGGCTTTTTAACTTCTTTGTATTCATTTGCTTTCTATTGTTCAAAATTTAGTTAAATCTAAGTTTGTCCCTTTTGATTCTTTTATTACTCCATGCACAAATCCTGGAACTTTTAGATGGTAGGAGAACACAAATAATGTCCAGGTTGTGGTCAAAGCATTATTTTGTTATAAAAAAATTTTTAAAGAATAATAATTTAGATTATCTTCAGCTTTGCACTCCTTAACTCTTAGGGGAACTACACTAGGAGATAGAGACTGATATCAGATAATTAATTCAAGGTCACACAAGGAAGCAAGAATGGAAATAGTCTGTTCTTAATAGTCTGCTAATCTTAATGGGCCTTCTCAATAACTATGATTGATGGATTGTACTTAAAGACTTAATATATACAGTAATTTATTCCAGAACTTTGAATTTAGAAATAAATACAATGGACGTTAGGTGTGGTCTCTGTTTTCAACAAAATTATAAGCCAATAGGTAAAGAAAGAGGCACACAAATATCATTCAACTTAAGAATCATAAAGTTCTTCATTCACTCTTAGAATGCCAGACA
>NW_021914479.1:0-2432 GCF_006229205.1 Suricata suricatta | reverse complement strand
TATAAAAAAGTCTCAAAGTCAAGCAAGATTTAGGGAGTGGAATTGGTAGGAAATTTATTTTGTCTTTGGATCCAAACCATGCTCCCCCATTTACCATTCCTATTAATATTAGTCTTTTCTCCCAGTCTGACTTCTTTCTGTTTCAGGTGGTCAAGGACTGGTAGAGACAGAGGGCTGAGAATAATTCAACTATCAGAATACATTTTTTGTTTGGTTGCTGTCTCTTCATCTATGCTATAAACAGTGTTGAGCAGTAATGGAATCTTTCTCAACCATGTCACATCAGAATGTAACAAACTAGTTGCCTAGTCTGTGACCATAGATTGTTTGCAGCTAAAGCGATTCCCATGGAACGTTTACCCTGACTAACTTTATAAAAGACTTTGATTTTAAAGATCAATCCCCAGAACTTGCTTTGGAACCTGTACCTTGATTTCTAACATAGGATTTTCAGTTCCTGTGTTCTCAAATTTAGCGCAAACGTCTATAAAGTAGTAATGTTTTCTTTCTCACTTGCCATTTTGACTTTCTGGGCAGGGTGGTGAGGCCCTTCCTGTTCCTGCCTGAAATAGAACTTTCCACATGAGTCTACTAGGAATGTGACTTAGCTTCCTGCCACACGTGACTCCTGGTGGTGACATGTGGGTTCATAAAGGCTAAGCTTCACAAATCATCTGAGTGACCGGGTGAAAAATGAAGATTCCTATTTAGTAGGTTAAGACTGAAATTCTACATTTCTAACAATTCCCAGAAGATGGCCATGCTACTGATCTGAGGACCATCCCTTGAGTAGCAAGGCATTAATGACTCACTTCACAAACAATATCATCCATTTCTAAAACAGTATTTAATTCTACTATGTGCCAAGCACTGGGATAAGAAACCAAAAAGAAATGTAAACTAATCCTCACCCATAAGAAGCCCGGAGTCTAATATGGCAACACATTTAACAAGTAAATGCTCGGGGGTGCCTGGGTGACTCCATCGTTGAGTGTCTGATGCTTTATTTCAGCTCAGGTCATGATCCCACAGTCAGAGGATCCATCCCCGAGTTGGGCTGTGTGCTGAGTGTGGAGCGTGCTTAAGATTCTCTCTCTTACCCGCTGCCCCACCCCCTCCTTGCTATGTCTCTCTAAAGTAAAAAATATATATTAAAAAAAAACCATAAATTATATGACCATTAATAAAATGGAAAGATAAGCTATAACCTGAGAGAAAATACTTGCTAAAGCCACATTTCATAAAAGATTGTCATCCAAACTATACAAATGACTCTTAAAACTCACCAATAAGCAGATAAACAACCCAATTTTAAACATGTGTAAGATCTGAATAGATCCTTTCCCAAGAAGATACATGGATAGCAAATAAGAATATAAGAAGATGATCAACATCATGTGTCAATAGGAAATTGCAAATTAGGACAAAGAGATAGGACTACACACCTATTGCAATGGATGAAATCCAGAACACTGACAACACCAGATGCCTGTGAGGATGTAGAGCAACAGGAACTCTCTCTCATTGCTAGTGGAATGCAGAATTGTACAGCCACTTTGGAGGACAGTTTGACAGTTTCTTACGAAACTAAGCATACTCTTACCACATCATCCTGCAATCACGTGGTATTTTCTCAAATGAGTTAAAAACCGATGTTTATCTATGCAACAGCCTGCAAAGGGATGAGTGTAGCAGCTTTATTGATAATTGCCAACTTTTATAAACAACCGTGATGTAGGTGATTGGATAAATAAACCGTGCTGCATTCAGGCAATAGAATATTATTCAGGGCTAAAAACAAATGAGCTATCAATGGGGCGCCTGGGCAGCTCAGTCGGTTAAGCAACTGATTAAGCTCAGGTCATGATCGCCTCATTCCTGAGATTGAGCCCAGCATCTGGCTCTCTGGTCAGTGCAGAGCCCGCTTGGGATTCTCTCTCTCCGTCTCTCTCTGTCCCCTCCCATTTGTTCGATCTCTGTCTCCTTCAAAGTAAATAAATAAACATTAACAAAAAGAAAAAGAAAAAGAAATGTCCCATCAAGACACAAATAGACATGGAAGAATCTTAAGTGCATATTATTAAGTGAAAGAAGTCAATGGCTACATATGGTTCCAAATGTATGACATTCTGGAAAAGGCAAAACTATGGTGATAGTAAAAGGATCAGTGGTTGTCAAGAGATTGAGGGGAGGGAAGGATAAATAGGTAGAGCCCAGAAGATTTTTAGGAAAGTGAGACCATTCTGTACATTACTATAGTAACAGATACACATCACCATACATTTGCAAAGACCCCTAGAGTTAAAACACCAAGAGAATGAATCCTGATGTAAATGATGGACTTTGTTTGATAATGATGTGTCAGTGTTTGTTCATCAATTGTAACAAAGGTACTGTGTACCACTCTGGAGTAGGATGTTGATGATGTAGGA
>NW_021914478.1:0-1225 GCF_006229205.1 Suricata suricatta | reverse complement strand
TCTGAAGAGAGCATGTGTGTGGTTGGTGGGGTAGGGGTACAGTGGCTGGGTCCTTAGGGTTTGGTGTACTGGTGTCCTGAGCTGGGCTGGGTCGATGGAGGGGAGGACATCCCCTCAACTTAGACAAAGTTCCAGACTCAGGGCCTGTCTTACAGCATATTCTCTCCACGTGACCCAGAGGAGTAAGGAAGAGAATGGGGAGCAGACACTTCAGACCTGTCTAGCCTCATTCATTCCCCTCTACCCTCCCTCACCTCACTCACTAAGCCCAGCTTCTCAATGGGCCATGCCACACTTTTTACACATCCACTGTGTGCACAGAGCTCCAAAGTGTTCTTGGGCCATTCTCACCCCGGGAACCATTGCCTTCCTTTTGCAGCCCATGCAGATCCTCAGACCCCATAGACCCCACAGTCCCTGGGTTGATCTCAGAACCCAGAAGCTTCTTCAGAACATGGGGTCTGAAACCTATACATTTGGGATATACCATGGAGACTCTGAAGACATGCAGAAAGGGAAGGTTGGAAAAGAGCTCCACAATTTCCTGGGGACATGACTTACAGCAGCAAGAAATATTCAAGTGAGAGGAGAGGAAGAACATAGGACACACAGCGAGGCTGGTTTTCTAGAGTACAAATCCCAGGCCTGATACAGAGAGGGAGCAAGATGAGATCCTGTCCCCATGGATGTTGGGGTTCAGCAAGGTGTTGTGGAAGAAGGGGAAATGACATGGAGCAAACGGGCAGGAAACAAGGAGAGATTGGGGGAATCTTTGGCTTCCATGAGGAGGTGAGAGTCCGCTCCTGCACACATATGGTGAGCTGGGAAATTATGGCGTTTTGCTGAGCTCTCAGACATCGGTAATCCTAGAGGAGAAAAGACACAGCGGATGAGCAGTTTCCTTTCTCTCCCACAAACCTCCGCTAGGAGTTGAGCTAGAGTCCCGCTCCAACGTAAATGCAGGCGCAGGTGGTGGGATGAGAAGGTATGAACAGTCACCATTCGCCTCTGTCTTCTCTTGAGACGGAACGGCTTTGGGGTGACCAGGTAATCAGGCCATCCTGAGATCCCAGGGCTGCCAAGGGTCCCATCTAACCTGGGGCAGGACTGAACTGCGGGCTGTCCCCGCCCCCAGGCGACTCAGGAGGGGACGGGCTTGCCATGATGGGCAGGGTTTCCCCCAGGAGAGACTCAAGTACCCTGCAGGTTTCCCCTGGTCACCCTG
>NW_021914477.1:0-1225 GCF_006229205.1 Suricata suricatta | reverse complement strand
CTGAAAAATATTTTTGTAACTTCCTGTGAATCTATAATTATTTCAAAGTAAAATATTTAAAAATATTTTTCCTGGGGTGCCTGGGTGGCTCAGTCAGTTAAGTGTCCGGCTTTGGCTCAGGTCATGAGCTCATGGTGCATGGGTTCAGGCTCTGCATCAGGCTCGGTGCTGACAGCTCAGAGCCTGGAGTCAGATTATGTCTCCCTTTCTCTCAAAAACTAAAAAACACTAAAAAAATAAATAAATAAAAATATTTTTCCATAGCCAAATTTAAAGCTTATACAGATATTTTTAAAGTCAGGATGGTGGTTAGAAGACTCAAATTTACCAAATAACTTTGAGCAAAAACCTAAAGCAAAATTATGTAATGGTAATTTAAGTGATACAAATATTGGGGGGGAGAAAACTACCACACATGATATCAAAGAAATACATAACTTTTTCATGAAAGAAAGCATATCTCTTTTCTTACCTCAATAACATATAACACGACATTTTTGTAGAAACAATACAATATACATTTTGTCACTCGAAAATAATTCCAAGTTCCATGAACCAATAGAAGCTTCTCCAAGTAGCTAAACTAAAAGAAGGAAACAACTGTCAGGCCAAATTCATATGAAACAGCAAAGCAAAGGATTTTTTTTTGACCCACTGTTGTAGAACACAAATGAAAGCCTGGAGACAGATGAGGCAGAAATAGGAGAATATCCAAATACAGTTCTAGGGATAACATTCATTCTTGGAAAAGGCATAGTACCTTCTCTCTCTCTCTACAGTCAAAGCAAGATGGAGGAAAACAAAAACAATGTGGCTTAAAGTATTATCATTGATGTGAAATAGCCTGTTAATGGGGGTCTGAGCATGAATCAATTCAATCTCCAGCATTAGTGACTGGCTTGGTGTGGCACCCTATGGATGGGTGGGAGCAAGAAAAGAAAGCTTTGAGGGACTTGTGGTCCAAGATAGTAACATAGGAAGAGTGCCACAGGTCCAGCCAGGCCCCAGAGACTACACAAAGGACAACCACCCACATGACTATTCCTTTAAGTTTAGGAGAAGCAGTTGTTCTGACTAATTCATAAAAACAAACACTGGAAGTCAAGTAAAATGAGAAGCCAGAGTAACATCCTTCAAAAAAAGCAAAAACAAAAACAAGACAAAACAAAAAGAACTAAATGAAACAGAGATAACCAATCTATCTGATAAAGAGTTCAAAGTAATG
>NW_021914476.1:0-1225 GCF_006229205.1 Suricata suricatta | reverse complement strand
TTGTTTAACCAAAGAGCAAAACAGAATAATTTCCTTTTTCTAATTCATTTGCTTTTATTTAGAGAGATTTTTCTTCTTTATTTTGTGATAAGGACCCACACATAATATGTGAATAGATATGTAATTACAATCTTACAATCCAAACTAGAAAAGGAGGTTCACAATATCTGTGAAACTGTATAAGGGCCCTGCTGGGTCCCCAGATTCTGAAGTTTAGTCTTCATTTCCTTTAACTGGTCAACAGGTTTCCTGACCACAAGCTGGACACCTAAATTATCAGTTAATAAAAAGACACTAACACTTCTACAAGAAGCATGCAAATCTAATAGAAGAATTATTACCCCACCTCCACCATAAAAAAAACATACATTTATATTTTCAAGAGTTCTGGCTTCTTCACTGTGGATTTTTCTGGAAGAACTGATTGTGGGAAGCTTTGGAGGAGGCAGGTCTTATGATTCATGTGAAAGGAAAGAACCAGGTGAACTGGAAGACAAGACGCAGGGTAGGTGACTGGAGATTTTCAGGAAAAGGAGACTGGAGAGTTTCAGGAAAAGGACTGGAGGCAGTAGCGGAAGATCTCACTGTGATTCTACTCTAGAGAGAATGTCACGGACAGGCTCAAGATTAGAACAAATAAGTGGAGTGAGTCCTGCTAATGGAGAGCTTGGAAGCCAACAGTAGTTTATCTCTGATCCAGAGGGCAATGGATGCCCTCCTGGGACTTAATGAATAGGCTCTTTCTCATGCAATGCAGAGGCCATGCAGGGCTGTTCCATGACACATTTACTCCCAGAATGCTGCAGCCAGCAAAGGGGAGAAGAGACAAACAGGCAACTACTGAGTTCAATGAGGAGGAGAAAGCAGTCCATTTTCATGTCATTGATTTCTACAGTTTGTTCACCTGTTTGTTGAGGGTCGTTTCATTTACTTGCTATTCCTTTTTTTCCACTGCTCAGCACTTCTCTCAAGTATTGCTTAGTTATTGACTGAGTGTGATACTTCCTGTGTAAGTTAGGCAATTGAGGGACAAGGAGTGTGTAATGAAGGACAGTAGGTGCTGTTTAGTAAGTTATTCTACTCGTGCATAAAAAATTCATTGACCAGAAAGGGTTAATGCCCCTCCAAATGGCTTAACTTAATCCCCAAGTGCAATTGGCTCATTTGAAGGATCTGGCCCATTGAGTGCATGTTAGCAGAGAAGCTGAAACACCTCTTCACTAAG
>NW_021914475.1:0-1225 GCF_006229205.1 Suricata suricatta | reverse complement strand
CATTACTTTGAACTCTTTATCAGATAGATTGGTTATCTCTGTTTCATTTAGTTCTTTTTGTTTTGTCTTGTTTTTGTTTTTGCTTTTTTTGAAGGATGTTACTCTGTCTTCTCATTTTACTTGACTTCCAGTGTTTGTTTTTATGAATTAGTCAGAACAACTGCTTCTCCTAAACTTAAAGGAATAGTCATGTGGGTGGTTGTCCTTTGTGTAGTCTCTGGGGCCTGGCTGGACCTGTGGCACTCTTCCTATGTTACTATCTTGGACCACAAGTCCCTCAAAGCTTTCTTTTCTTGCTCCCACCCATCCATAGGGTGCCACACCAAGCCAG
Organism: Suricata suricatta; assembly: GCF_006229205.1. Classification (NCBI taxonomy): domain Eukaryota; kingdom Metazoa; phylum Chordata; class Mammalia; order Carnivora; family Herpestidae; genus Suricata; species Suricata suricatta. The sequence continues at coordinate 894 of NW_021914475.1, read as the reverse complement.
TCACTAATGCTGGAGATTGAATTGATTCATGCTCAGACCCCCATTAACAGGCTATTTCACATCGATGATAATACTTTAAGCCACATTGTTTTTGTTTTCCTCCATCTTGCTTTGACTGTAGAGAGAGAGAGAAGGTACTATGCCTTTTCCAAGAATGAATGTTATCCCTAGAACTGTATTTGGATATTCTCCTATTTCTGCCTCATCTGTCTCCAGGCTTTCATTTGTGTTCTACAACAGTGGGTCAAAAAAAAATCCTTTGCTTTGCTGTTTCATATGAATTTGGCCTGACAGTTGTTTTCTTCTTTTAGTTTAGCTACTTGGAGAAGCTTCTATTGGTTCATGGAACTTGGAATTATTTTCGAGTGACAAAATGTATATTGTATTGTTTCTACAAAAATGTCGTGTTATATGTTATTGAGGTAAGAAAAGAGATATGCTTTCTTTCATGAAAAAGTTATGTATTTCTTTGATATCATGTGTGGTAGTTTTCTCCCCCCCAATATTTGTATCACTTAAATTACCATTACATAATTTTGCTTTAGGTTTTTGCTCAAAGTTATTTGGTAAATTTGAGTCTTCTAACCACCATCCTGACTTTAAAAATATCTGTATAAGCTTTAAATTTGGCTATGGAAAAATATTTTTATTTATTTATTTTTTTAGTGTTTTTTAGTTTTTGAGAGAAAGGGAGACACAATCTGACTCCAGGCTCTGAGCTGTCAGCACCGAGCCTGATGCAGGGCCTGAACCCATGCACCATGAGCTCATGACCTGAGCCAAAGCCGGACACTTAACTGACTGAGCCACCCAGGCACCCCAGGAAAAATATTTTTAAATATTTTACTTTGAAATAATTATAGATTCACAGGAAGTTACAAAAATATTTTTCAG
>NW_021914474.1:0-1225 GCF_006229205.1 Suricata suricatta | reverse complement strand
GCAAAGTGATAGAATTGCTAACTAATGTGACAATGACAATCATATTGCGATGTACAAATATAGGAATCAATATGCTTACAAGTTAAACTTACAAAATGTTCTCAAATATATTTCCGTAAAAAATCATGTAAAAACTATATCCTCCTCCAAATCCAGAAAATAATTAAAATACTTGAAATTATGCCCAAAGTTATGACACCTTCCCATTGTGAACAGAGTCAAGAAAGCATATGTTTGTGGATATCATATTCATATTGCTACACACTTGAGATTTTTCTTTCTTTTTTCCCCCAAGTTTTTATTGATCAACTTTTTGGTTTCTGGGTACCCAGGTTTTACCATTTTAATATTCAGCCAAACCCCATATACACACCTCCACAATTTCCAAAAGGTATCTCCTGCAAATGCAATTATTTTGTGCCTATTACTCAGGAACCTGACATTTCATGCCACTTGTCTTAGTGTGATCACTGAGATCATGGTATATGGCCATGACAGGGGGCCCGCAGGGCAGGTCCGTTTCCCTCATAAGTTATGTAATTGCTTAGCACAGAGGCTGGCTCATTCAGGAGTACATTTTGTATCTGCAGAAAGGGCTGGGGAATCAAGATTTCTACAGGTTAAAAGTCTGAACACAAGGAAGACATCTCTGATGGTGATATTTTTAAGTATGGTGACATATCTATTTTGGAGTTAATTATTTTGTTGCTATTTTCAAAACCTTTCTCCATGTGAGCATGTCTATACAACACACAGGAAAAATGTTCAACATGTGTAATTTACAAGAGAAGGTAAAAATGAATAAAGTTACAGGTTAAGGTAATGCTCTTTTTAAACCCTTGGGGAAACCCTAATATATGTGTTTATTTGTAAAAAACAGATTAAAATGAAGCCCTAGGATACATAGGAGACAGGTAGAAACAAGTATCCAATTTGATGAAGATTCAGAAAGAAGACAAGTACAGAGCGAAAAATACCAGAAAACACTCAGGAGGCTCACTCTATCGACCATGTATGCACTTACTAAATAGTGCACTCGCAAGTCGAATTCCCAAAACCCTCTTCTGCCCAATGTGGAAAGGAGGTGCTGGCCTCCTTCTCAGGGATGATATAAGATCAACTGAAATACACTGTCTACGAGTATTTTGAAAAACTCATGAATTATATAAATAAGTCAGTCATGAGCATTATTACTGCTGCAAGGAAAGCTCAGGAAGAAGATAAA
>NW_021914473.1:0-1225 GCF_006229205.1 Suricata suricatta | reverse complement strand
ACTTTTTTTTCTTAGATTTTCTATTTGTACCATATTTCTAAACATATGCATATACTGTGATTTTTTTTTGATTCATCAATTTTAGATTTTATTATTAACCTTTTGTTAGAATAGGTAAAGACTATGTTGCTTTTCATGGACAATTTTACTATTTCTAACTGTTGTGTTTATTTGCATGTATAAATGATTTTTTTTTCATATCAGATTCTCTTTTGATCCAGACATCTCTATTCTGGCTAGCTGAAACACCCTGTGGCTTTGTTGCACTAATCTTTTAGATTGAATGTCTTGATTTTCCACGTCTCTTTTTCTCACTTTACTCCTTTATTTTGCTACAGCATATCCTCCAGTAAGTTCTTAAGTAATTGGGTTCATGAAAATAAAAGTTTTGAAGCAATGCCTGAAAAATGTTTTGTTTCACACTTTATTGATAGTTTGGTTGGATATAGAAATTTCTTTTAGAATTTGTAAAGCATGACTCCATTGAATTTTAGCATATAGTGTTGGTTTTGAGAAGCCTAATAAAATTGTTGTGTTTCCTTTTCTGCATGTTAATATTTCCTAGCCTGGCTTCTCCATTTTTTTTAACCTTTTTTTGGTGTATGTTTTTGTTGTTGTTCTAAAAAGTTTGTTTAATGATAATGTGTGTCATGGTGTTGGTCTGCTCTTCATTCTGTGTTCCTGGGAACTGGATTCAAGTTATTCATTCTTCTGATCTTGGACATGTATTTTTTTCTTTCGTGATAGTTTCACCCTCCTTTTTGCTATTGCTGTTCTCTGCCTCTAGAATAGGATTTTAGGCCTTCTGGATTGTTTCTCTAAGTATTTCCTGTTTGTTTTCATTCTTTACATCTCTTTATATTTTTTGAATTTCTGAGAGATTTTCTTGGGGAAAATTTTTGATTTTGCTATTAAAAAGTTCTTAAGAGTGTTCTCTTATTGCTAATGTTCTTGTATGGTTTTCAGTAACCTATTATGGGGATTTGAAGTGTGGTTTTGTTTTGTTTTTTGGATATTTGATGGATGACTCATTGAAACGGTCTTATTCCCTTATTTTACCTATTGTCAAAGATCTAATGAGTGTGTATATTCCGGAACTATGAGAATTCATATATATTATATATAAAACTAATAAGGGGATATATATAAGAGCATATATATAGGCATATATGTATATACAAATACATGTATCCTTTTCTTCCCTCTCCTCCTGTTCTTTTCTTTT
>NW_021914472.1:0-1225 GCF_006229205.1 Suricata suricatta | reverse complement strand
CTTCATTTGGGGCTGTGGAGACAGCCCGCAGAAACATGTATGGGAGTTATTTTGTTGTGAGTTTTTAATCTTTTAAGTTTTCTACGGAAACTTGTTTCATTAAAATGGGAGAAACCTGTCAGAGAGCTGCCTCTGTAGTTTGTATTATTTCTCCAGATTTAGTGATCTGCTTTATGTATAGAATTCACCCTGTGATGGTTTATTGTGCTTTCTAAGCCATAGCTTTTCTGACCATGTTTTAAATTTGCAATGACATTGTTTTGATTTAATTTGACATTTAATGTATGTTTTAGATTAGTTTGATTCTCACTTAAGGTAATATTTAATAATAGCCTGAGAATTTGAAAGATTTTCCACCCGTCATATACAGAATAGTTACTGGAGATGCCAATTTATGCCACACACACACATACAAATGTTATTTATTCCTTCAGTATCTGCTAATTTGTTCTTTTAAAAATGAATATTTTGACTGGAGGCAGAATATGTCCTTTTCCTTAGTGAAAAGCTGTTTTCAAATTTTACCTTTGATCAAATTCACAAATACTTTAAAAAAATAGATCATTTTTTGTATGGTAATATTATTCACAGGAATATAAATGTGATGCTTCATTTTGTGACATTTTCTTTGGGAGTAGAACATTATGGCATGGGAAGTGGAACTTTCTGGGCTTTTTAACTTCTTTGTATTCATTTGCTTTCTATTGTTCAAAATTTAGTTAAATCTAAGTTTGTCCCTTTTGATTCTTTTATTACTCCATGCACAAATCCTGGAACTTTTAGATGGTAGGAGAACACAAATAATGTCCAGGTTGTGGTCAAAGCATTATTTTGTTATAAAAAAAATTTTAAAGAATAATAATTTAGATTATCTTCAGCTTTGCACTCCTTAACTCTTAGGGGAACTACACTAGGAGATAGAGACTGATATCAGATAATTAATTCAAGGTCACACAAGGAAGCAAGAATGGAAATAGTCTGTTCTTAATAGTCTGCTAATCTTAATGGGCCTTCTCAATAACTATGATTGATGGATTGTACTTAAAGACTTAATATATACAGTAATTTATTCCAGAACTTTGAATTTAGAAATAAATACAATGGACGTTAGGTGTGGTCTCTGTTTTCAATAAAATTATAAGCCAATAGGTAAAGAAAGAGGCACACAAATATCATTCAACTTAAGAATCATAAAGTTCTTCATTCACTCTTAGAATGCCAGACA
>NW_021914471.1:0-1225 GCF_006229205.1 Suricata suricatta | reverse complement strand
AAAAAAACCCTTGGAGTAGACCTATGAATGAAATACTTCATTAAAAAAATAATTTATTTATTTATTTGTTTTCTTTCTTTCTTTCTTTCTTTCTTTCTTTCTTTCTTTCTATTTTTTGCTATAACTCTTTACTCTTGGAGTTATCAAATACTCAAGATCAGGATAGACATCAAAATCTTGACATGCACTAGTTGCTTTATTCTTTTAGGAAATTATACATATATATACATATGTATATACTGAGAGAGAGAGATCAGGGGAGGGAAGACAGAGAGAATCTTAAGCAGGCTCCATGCCCAGCACAGAGCTCAATGCAGGGCTCTATCTCACCACTATGAGATCAGGATTTGAGGAGAAATCAAGAGTCCAACGCTTAACCAACTGAGCCATTCAGGTGCCTCAGAAATAATAAATAGATGATCACTACATAAGATATCACTTTAATATTATTCAAGAAGTGCTCATGAAAATCTAGTTCTGGTTTTCTTTGCTGCTTTTTAAATGCATCCAATAAAAATGCAACTTTTCACTTTTCTAAGATTTTGAAGCCACATAAAACTAAAATAATTATTACAACAGCAACAAGAAAATAAATGAGAGACAATATCCATAATATTAACTATGCATCAGTAGCTGCCTATAGAATAGCCAGCCAGTCTTACTCTCACACGTTTCTGCATGAGAAATTTGAATTTGGTCAACACAAAGAAAGAATGAAGAGCATTGTAAAAAAGTTTTTAGGGTGCATGTAAATAATGACAGTGCATAACTACAATTATTCAAGGTAAATAATCTCTTGAATGATGACACACCATATCCGTAACAAAATTTAATGGTCAACAGACAGGGAAAGAGGCTAACATAGGATATCTTCAAATGAGAGAAAGACAAGACCCCATCTTTTTGGAAGTTTAATTATTGACAAAAACTTACTTAAAAATAATATGCACAGGTTTTTGTGTGGACATAGATTTTTAACTCAGTTGGGCAAATACCAAGGAGCATGATGGCTATATCATATGATAAAAAAAAATACATTTAGTTTGTAGGAAGCTGCCAAGACGTCTTCCAAAGCAAATGTAGCATTTTGTATTTCACCAGCAAACAATGACACTTCCTATTGTTCCCCATCCTTACCGGCAATTGGTTGTCATTTTTTTTTTGTATTTTATCCATTATAATAGTTGCATAGTGGTATCTCATTGTGGTTTTAATTTGCAATTTT
>NW_021914470.1:0-1225 GCF_006229205.1 Suricata suricatta | reverse complement strand
TGCCGAATCTGTGTCTACAAACAGCGCACCTATCTTAGGAGTGTCAAACACTCTCAGATGGTTGTTTTAAGTTCTTGAGCCTGATACCTACACCATGATTATACCTGGAAAAATCTCAAGCATCTTCGTGTTTTCCAGGGCTGATGTACCCAGGGTTGACTCATGGCAGAATCTCTGGAGTTGATCCTTCCTTTATCCCTCAGTATTCCTTCATCAACTCTAGGCATCTTGGTGACCTGCCCGGAGCTGATCTCCTCAAATATCCACATCCAAAACACATCTCTCCCAAGCTTGAAACTCATATTTCCACCTCCACTCGTATTTCATACAGGTACCCCTAGCACAGTGCACCATAAAGTCAACTGACACCCATCCCACGGGAATGTGTGGTCAGCCTTGATTCCTCTCACTGCCTTACCCCGCTCTCAAGTCATCACAGAGTCTTGTCAATGGTGCCTTCAACACGTATAAGATGTTCTTCCCATCTGTCCTTCTACTGGTGCTTATTTGGGTCTTCTACATCCCTTCTTCACCATTATCTATAAAGTTGCCCCTGTCGGGGTGCCTGGGTGCCTCAGTTGGTCGGCTTTGGCTCAGGTCACGATCTCACAGTCTGCGGGTTCAGCCCCACGTTGGGCTCTGTGCTGACAGCTAGCTCAGAGCCTGGAGCCTGCTTCAGATTCTGTGTCTCCCTCTCTCTCTGACCCTCCCCTGCTTGCGCTGTCTCTCTGTGTCTATCAAAAATTAATAAGAAATGTTTTTAAAATATTAAAAAAAAAAGAGTTGCCGCTGTCTTCCGTATTGGCCATTTAAAACTGTTTTCAACACAGCAGACAAAAGTCTCTGGCTTAAAATCTATGACGTCACTTTCTTCTTAAAGTGTCCCAATTTTAACCCTCTCCTCTTTTTCTAATATGTGCATGGAAACCTAATTTTTTTCTGCTACGTTGCTTTTCGTTGGAATATCTTCTAGTTTCCATTATAGTTTGACTTCGACTTGTGGGGAATAAAGAAGTGTAATGCCGAAGTTTCTCTGTATCTGAAGATGTTCTACTTTTTTGTTCTTGAATTCTGTTGTCAGAACACATTCTGAAAATTTTTTTTAGCCCTTTAAACATTCGGGGGACTTGTTCGATGGCCCTGTTTTGGTGAATTTTTCAGGTGCACCTGAAAATAATGTGTTTTCTGCAAGAGGTAGGTTCAGGGTCGTAAAGGTGCCAGTTAG
>NW_021914469.1:0-1226 GCF_006229205.1 Suricata suricatta | reverse complement strand
AATCTCTTGGCTTAGTGATTGTAAGACCTGTTATTTAGGGACCTTTGAAAGCTGAGTGGTCTTCCCATAGAGAAAATAAATGTCTGCCTGATTTCTTTTGGAATATTTTCCAAAATTTATTAAACAAATATGGGCAAGGGAAGTCTTACAATCAATTTTAAGATGCCACACTGAACACTTTTGCCCCTATGAGAAGACCTGACTGATAGCACACGACTATATGAACACATGGGTGGCTGATCTTAGAGCACAGAAGATTTATACTGCCTGGAATGGTGCCAAGGCCTTAAAAATTAATAATAATAGCAAGGATAATGATGATAATAATGAAGATAATTATCATGTAGCTGGTATTCACTGATGGTCTTGGTACCTAGGTTTCATCCATATTATGATATTTGCTCTTTGCAACAACTCTGTGCATGAGGTATAAGTATCTGCATTTTAGAAATGAACAATCTGAGGGTCGAGAAGATGGAAAGTGTATACAGTGTCACACAGGTTTATAAGGAGTTCAGATTGATCCAAATCTTGTTCTTTCTCTATTATAACATGCTGCTTCTCATAAAAACAAAAGAGAGAAAGAAAGAAAGAAAGAAAGAAAGAAAGAAAGAAAGAAAGAAAGAAAGAAAGAGAAAGAAAGAAAGAAGAGGAGAAAGAAGGAAAGAAAGAAAGATATTTAATTGAACCCTTATTTAATTGAACATAAATATTACTGCATCAACCATGTTGTACACTTCTCCCATTTTAGCCCACAGTAGCCCTGTGAAGGGAATAGTTGTCACCTACATTTTATAGATGAGTGTCTGAAGCTTATGGGATTTGTTATAGAGACCAAGTGACACAGATGAGAAACGGTGGGCCTAAGATTTAGATTCTTTGTTTGACTCCTGGGTTTGAGCTCTTAATCATCTGGTATACCATTAATATATATTAACCAAACCCCTTTTGTTGGACATTTAGGTTATTTCCAAGTTTTGGCTGCTACAAACAGTCCAAAGCAGGTTTAAATAGATAAAATTGTAAGATCTTTTCTTTAAACTCCAGAAAAGAAATCTTATAAAATAGGTATGTGCTTAAAATATATAGTTATTAATATATGAAAACCATTGGATGGGGATATCTACTCTTTAAACAATTTACTTCAGCCCACTTGTCATTTTGACAAATTGCTATCCACTAAATCATCTGTAGACTTTTTAGAGCTCTCCATTATTAGCTATTAT
>NW_021914468.1:0-2433 GCF_006229205.1 Suricata suricatta | reverse complement strand
AGCCTTTTCCATTTATTTGGGTCTCAATGAAGGTCGCCCTTCTCTGTCCCTCCATGTCCTTGGGCCTGTGGACTAATATTGCTCAGGACTGGGTGGAAAACTCTGCCTACTGCTAGGGTTTCCTATTACCTATTTTCTATTTCTTACGTATTCCCACATGTGGAGTCTCCATTCTCCAGTAGTAGCTGTTGTTAGTACTAAAGGTGGTATTTTGGCCTCCCCAGGTCTCCTCTCATCCAGCTCTCAAACCAGTTTGAACCTTGGTGGGGTAAGAAGACGCATTTATCCAGCCCTCTTCCATCTCATTGTTATTCATTTATCTAACAACCATTTGTTGAGCAACCATTACGTGCCAGGCATAGGCCCCTTAGAGACAGAGAGAAAAAAAGACGGTTCTTGCTCTCGGTGGCCTGTCAGTCTGGTGAGCGCTCCTACTGATGCATCTCCAGGGCCTTGCACGTTGATACATACTCGTGGAATGAAAGAACGTGTGAAGATGCCGCATGTTAACGTAGTAAGGTGCAGTGGATGCAGTGGTGTGTTCTGGAGACCTGCTCCAGGACCCGGCCACTCTTTCCTCCTTCCTGGGAGTGTCGGCTGCTGGTGGCTGTCAGCTGAGACTCTCTCCAAGAAATGCCTGCTGTGGAAGAAAGCAACTTCACTCAAGGTCATACTTTGTCTCCAAAGGCAGCCCATGACTGGCGATATGAGCTACAAAGGCTTGGTCCCCACGTTCCAAAGTGGGACAGATCTGAACGGCCAGCTCAGCTTCTCCCTCTGCCCAGTCCTGACTCCTTTAGGTGTTGATTCTGGGAGCATGCCCCAAAAATCTTCCTGTGTGTGAATTTCCATCTCAATATCTGTTTCCAGGAACCTGATCAATACATAAACGCAAACTGTTGTGGGATTACAGGGGAGGGGTTGTCTGGTCAGTGGTAGGCATTTGGAGAGGCAGAAATGGTACTGGGGTTAGAGGAGAGGATGGAAAGCCTGGGCAAAGGATGGAGGGAGCTTGCTAGGAAAAGGAGAGAAGGATGTACTTTGGGAGAAGAGGTGGCTGGAGCACAGGTGGGAGTGTGGAGCTTCCAAGAGAGAGGGAGCTCATGCCTCTTGCTGACAAGAGACGCTTCCCATGGTCATTGCTCTCAGTTTACACTGTCCTCTCCAAGGAAGCAGCCCAGCCAGAGAGATGGAGGCACAGATGCCTTGATGAAGTATTGCGGAAGTAGTGGGGTTTGCCCACAGCAGGGAGGGAAAAGCAAGGGTGCAGTCAGGAGTCTGAGGACACTGGAGAGGGCAGTGTAGCATGTGGGTGGGGATTCCTGGGTGGAGAAAACCAGAAGGTGCCAGAATGTCATGACTGACTCTTTGGAGGACTGCCTACATCTGATCGACTCAGGAAGGGTTTGTTCTAAGTCCCAGAGTTCCCTGATGTAACGGATGGGCATGCCAGGCTGCAGGGAGAGGTGAAAGGAGAAGGTCCCTGCTGTGTTCAAGCATGAGTGGCCAAGACGAGCATCTGCTCCTTCTCTGGCAGGTGCCAGGGCACGGGGGTGAGACCAGTGAGGAGCAGGCAGCTCAGAGCGCAAGGGAGATGCAGAAGAGCAAAAGTTGAAGAGGCAGCCCGAGCAAAGGGTCAGACAGAAGCAAAAGCCTCTGAATTTCTTTTCTTGGTTATTGATGTGAAAAAATCAGTCCCCCCTCCCCACCTCCTGGAGCTGCAAAAATGAAAAGCAAGTAGCTCTGGCTTTTCTAACTGGCGAAGGTTTTGATCATGTTTATTGCTTCTACCTAATATAAGATTTGTGAAATTAGAATCCAATCCAAATAACGCTGCATATCTAATATATGCCAGGAGCTATGCTAAGCAGCCTGGCTTCATTTGCTAGTGATTATAATCAAAGAAGCAGTTCCTAAAATAATTAAATTTAATGAGAGAAGGATAAACAGAAATGCCATTCGGTTACCATTCTGTTGGTTGCTCTTACCTTGCTGTGAAGTGAGCTAGGTTGGTTCTATAGCAAGTGAGTACCTATTCATTTCATAAATTGATGACACAAAATGTCATTGATGTTTTGGTGACAGATGCACATCAAGTGCTGGAAATATACATGCCCAGTATAACAGAAAGCAAGCAGATAAGGCTTTTGATAGCCAAGGACAAAATAATTTGGTTCTGGATATTAATTCCTTCCGGTTTGAACATTTTTAGAGTTAACTTCAGGAGGACTTGATTTTTTTTTTTAGGAGGATTTGATTTTTGAGTGTGTATTTATTCTAAGAAGTTGATAATGGAATATTGCTGAGTTATCATAATTCATTATGTGAGTGTCTTCATGTAGTTCATTATTGGTGCATTATAAGGGTGTCATTTAATCTCATTGTTGAATCTTGGATATGCTGTGTTGGACAGCATGACTGCACATATTGTGA
>NW_021914467.1:0-1226 GCF_006229205.1 Suricata suricatta | reverse complement strand
TGACATTCTACAGAAATAAAACTCTGTATGAATGAATTCTTAAATTTAATATTTGAATTTCAAAATAATCCATAATGGATATGCTCACCCCTTAACAGGAAAAGTAAGAAACTATGTACAGTTTGATAGAAGTTACTGAACTTTTATAGTGGACAGATAACAGCAATACTTTCTATGGTGCCAAAAAAGTATCTTTGAACTTTATTTGGCAGAATGTGCTTAAATTTTAATTTTGTTTGTATATTAAAATATTTAGGTTTATAGTCCTAATTGTCAATATATAAAGCAAAGCTTTTTACTTTGTTTTGATTAATATATAAAACTTTTAACTCTTGGTGCCTACTATTTTTTATATCTAGTATTGTTTGAAATCGATAATCACAAAAGCACATATCAACATTTTGAATTTATTTAAATTTTAAAATGATCCTATTTAAGGCTAGGTCATAAAACTTGGTGACTATATGTAGTATATATCTATATATGTGGGTATGTGATGAAAGAGTATTTAGCTTATTTGTGTATATATATGTGTGTGGTATGCATGTGTGTGTCTATGCATTTATATACCTATTTATAAAAAATTTATAAATATATAAAAATATGAGAACCTAGCAATTAACCTATTGTTATTCTTTCCTCCCAAACACTGGGTTCTAGAATCTGCTTTTCTCCTATCAGCCACCCCAGTCAACCAGCCGTTTTTCAGTCTCCCAGACTGGTGATCTCACTATCACTAATGTCCAGCGTTCTGATGTTGGTTATTATATCTGCCAGACTTTAAATGTTGCCGGAAGTATCATCACAAAAGCATATTTGGAAGTTACTGATGGTAAAGTATTTTATTTCAAAATGTTGAAGTTTGGTCTATTATCTAAAGAGAGTGCCAGTAAATATATTTATTTTCTACTGTGTATTCTTTCTGATGGCAGTTTTGCTGTAAGGATAGAAAGGATGTCAATATAATGATAATGTCTAAAATTATTCTGATTTTAGCTTGGAATATACTATAAATTTCTAGCATCAAGTCTCCATAAAAGCATAACAATTAAATAAGAAGTTTATATGAATAGCTGTATGTAGGAATGTTTTTCCATGTTTTAGAAAGTAAAATTATTTTTAAATCTCTTAGTGTAAAATGTCCTCTTTTGCCCTCTAAATTAAAAAGCTAAAATGAGTTGCTGATAGGTCCAACTCACAACAGATTATAATGAACAAGTTTTCCT
>NW_021914466.1:0-1226 GCF_006229205.1 Suricata suricatta | reverse complement strand
AGTTTAACAGCTTTCCCTTTAGTCAGTTGGTATAAGAATCTAATTTTGAGCCCATTCATTTGTGAGAAAGGTCAATGTAATTTCCTGACACCTCCTACAGAATGAGTTGTCCTCTGTCTATGACAATGATGCTGGTATCATGTTGGGTAAGGTTAGCATTGGCATTCTGAGGGGTTTTTCCCACTGAGTGCTGCTCTATGGACCAGATTTATAAGTATGAAATCTTCACCTGGATATCATTCTAGACCTTCTCTTTCCTCTCCCAATCAATCAATCAATCAAGCAAGCAAGTTTGGCTAGTTCACCCCTTAAGCAACTCTCTTCTCTCCATCTCTTCCGCCATCACCATGGACAACTCTACCACCATCACAAGGTGGCTTCACTCTTGTACCTTCCTCATGACTAGTCTCCTAGTGTCCTGCACCCTCCAGGCATCCAACCAGTCTGCAACTGATGCTCCCAGAGTCTACCCCCCAAATGAAAATCTGATCATGCACTTCCCTTGAAAAACATTTTAGGGGCTCCCATTCCCCTTTTTGGTATGTTTATAAACCACTCACCACTGTTATCTCCATACATATCTCTAGGTTCCAAGTTGTATGGAAGGAGACTGTATCATCTGTCCATAGAAAAAGCCTTTAAAAGGACTATATAGCCTGGATGTGATAGGCAGTATTCCAATGGGAATCTTATGGAAAGGATTACTCTTCAGAGAAATAGTCCTGATTGTTTCAAAATCATATTTAATATCTTCCCTTTGTAGTACTAAGAATAGAATGAATTATCTCCCATAGGCAAGGGCCTATTTTATAATTCAGCATCTTCTGATATTGTGTTATATTTTATTGATAATTACAAACATGACTATAAAAAACCCCTAACCTTGGGGAGATTAAAATCTATTTATGAAATAGAGACTCTTAACCAACTAACTACAACTGCAACTAATTCTCTATTGCAGGAATAATAAAATATGGAAGAGAGCAATACATTCTGACTAGGCTATCAGGAAAGATAGCATCTGTTTGGGGTCTCAGAGTGGCAGGAGGATATTCTAGGTGAAACGAATAATAGCAAGGGAGCTCTGTCAGGGGCAAAAATGTATGGGAGCTATGCAATCATTGGTGGGAGGTGGGGGCAGGGGAGAAGGATGAGGAAGGGTTAGAGTGGGAAATGGGCCAAGGAGGATGAATGGTAGTTAGAAAATGGGGGACTTAAAGTGCCAT
>NW_021914465.1:0-1226 GCF_006229205.1 Suricata suricatta | reverse complement strand
AGCAGGTGTCTCCTGGCAGGGGCAGGGTTGGAGAGGTGCCTGCAGGTGAGACAAGTAAGTGACCCTGTGCTTTTGGAAGCTTTGTTGGGGTACCGGTGCCCTCAGGGTGATTGGGGGGTGAGTGAGATATCCCTGCCTAGGATGATTCTACATGTTGTGTTTGTTTTTCATTATGTCAAGAAAGAACTGAAATGGGGGCAGCTGGGTTAAGTGTCGGTTAAGCATCTGACTTCTGCTCAGGTCATCATCTCACGGTTTGTGAGTTCAAGCCCCGTGTCGGGCTCTCTGTGGACAGCTCGGAGCCTGCAGCCTGCTTCAGATTCTGTGTCTCCCTCTCTCTCTCTCTGCTCCTCACCCAACCATGTTCTTTCCCCCTCTCTCAAAAAATAAAGGAAACATACACAAAATTAAAAAACAACTTAATAAAAACAAAACAGAACTAAGATGATAGCTCGGGGGACCTAGCACCGCGCTTCCCCTGGGGATATGAAGACAGTACATTTGGGTTTTCCGCGGCCTGTCTGGCCCACACGGGGGCCGCTCGGCCAGGGGAATCAGGGTGAAGTTTTGGCAGCACTAGTAGCACAGAGGTACCAGGGCGAGCTCCTTCCTTCTTCCAGCAAGTAGGAGAGGCTGCATGACAGATGTCAGCGCTGGTCACGTCTAAGCACCCACTCTGCAGTTTCGTTAACGTCATCGTTATTGCCGTGGGAAGGAAGGGAGGAAGGCAGGGAGAGAGAGAGAGAAGGCTATCTTCAAATAGGCCAGACATACAATAGAAAGAGCTGGAACAGTAGCTTCCAGTGGGTGAAGCCCTGAGCACAGACCAGCCACGTAATTTGCAGGGCCTGGTGACATATAAGGTAGTGGGGTCCCTGCTTCAAAAAGTATGCAGAATTTCAAAACAGAGATGGAGGAGAACTAAAGCAGCCCGGGTCCTTCTGAGCACCCCTGGCCGATGAGGGGGCGGCGGGCCGGGACGGCTCTGGTCTCTGAGCCACGGAAGAGGGCAGGAGCGTGCGGGGCTGTGGTCTCTGAGGCACGTCCCCTGGAGAAGCCCTTCCAGAAGGTTCCTCCGGGTGCCTCTCCTCACGGGCCGGCTCAGCCCAGCCCGTGCCACAGCCAGGTGTCCCTCCTCCAGGGCGCAGAGAGAGCAGATCGAGAAGGAGCAGCTGGAGGAGGAGAGAAAGGCCACTGGGCGCCTGCGGCACGCGAACGAACTCCGG
>NW_021914464.1:0-1226 GCF_006229205.1 Suricata suricatta | reverse complement strand
CTCGTGATGCAAGGCAGACATTTTAGTCACAGAGCGGGGAGGGAAGAAGACCCAGCAGAGACCGTGAACGCCGGTGAACACGTCTGGTCCCGGGTGTGTGGCTGGGATCCGGGCACCACACTGGTCTCGCCCCGGGACCCAGGCTTCCTGAGAGCGGGGCAGGCTGATCACGTTTCCTGCGTGGCAGCTCAGGCCCCCCCAAAGCCAGGGTCCCGCCGGCCACGGAAAAGCCACGCTGTACCCGGATTCAAGGAGAGAGAGAGAGAAGGGCAGCGTGTGACGTCAGCGTCCTCAGCGACCTGCCGGGTCTGTTTCCTGCGGCGGCTCTGGGGCTCCCTGCCTCACTGCCATCTCCATTAGCTCAGGCCACCCGTGCCGACAGCCTTGGTCCCTCGCCTGTGCCAACACCTGTCACTTCCCCTCCTTGAAGGTGGCGTTTCCTTCACCGGCTGACTCACAGAGGCTCCGCTTCAATGCCTTGCCCAAGGCGCGAACGTTCCCGATCAGCACCAAGTCCCTTGGCCTTCATTTCCCCACGCTGGTGTTGCCTCCTGTCACTCTATTCCACGTGTGCCTGGAATTTACTAGACTTGGAGACAGGACATCACAGCGCATTTACGTGGTTGTTGTCTATCTCCCTCACCATGTGAGAAGCCTCTTAAGTGCAAAAACTGTGCTCTTCTCAGCTGTAGCCTAACCCACCCCTGCACATAGTGGGTTCTCAACAAATACTGGATTCTGCATGAATCGTATTCTCTCGCTGCACGCTGAATTTCTAGAATTGTGTAAACCCCCACTTGGCATATGACCCATTCACTGATGTGCTCGTAGTCACACATATGTGCGTGTGCACATGCGTGAGTACACACACCGTTTATACCAACTTCACCTAGTCAGCTCCGTGTAGACGGGTTTTTAAGTGTTTTATTACTTTTTAATGTTTTATTTATTTTTGCGACAGAGAGCACAAGTCGGGGAGGGGCAGAGAGAGAGAGGGAGACACAGAATCAGAAGTGGGTTCCAGGCTCTGAGCTGTCAGCACAGAGCTCGATGCAGGGCTCGAACCCATGAACCGCAAGATCATGACCTGAGCCAAAGTCGGAAGAGACAACCCCCAGATACACATGACACATCACTTTTCAAACAATGGACAACAGGTGCCTTGGTCTCTGAAAGAGGAGACACAAGGGACAGGAGCCTGCAGGTCACCAGGCTTTCTGCTGTGG
>NW_021914463.1:0-1226 GCF_006229205.1 Suricata suricatta | reverse complement strand
CCCACAGCCAGAGAACGAGGGACTCAGAGAAGGAAGAAACCTAAGAGTCAAGGGCAGCTGCTGTGTCCTGAATCCCAGCCTTGGGCTGTAGTCCGGTCGACCTTTCAGGGTTCGGCATGAAGCCCAGTGCTGCTGGCTTCCAGGGGCCGGGACCCCGGGAGAGGCGAAGGGGGAGGCACAGCCTTTCCCAGAGGACGGTGAGAGTGCGGGCATCACAAGGCGCGCCTTCCCGGCCCTGTCCCCAGGGGCGGGGACACTGCCTCCAGCTCCTGGGTCCCTGTGAGACAGGGAGGGGCCCAGAAACACCCCAACCTGGTGCCGTCCATTTCACAGCAACCTCACTCCTGAGCAGGAAGGGGATGAAGGACAGGGGGTCCTGAGGATTCCAGCTGGGGTCGGAGTTGAGGCAGGGGAGGGAGGCAGCGTCCCGAAGGCCGAGCCACAGCGCTGCGGAATGACAAGCAGGCCAGGATGCAGGCTCCCTGCGCGGAGAATCTCCACACGGGCAAGATTTATCAGCCTGTCACTCACCAAATGTGCTTACAATAAAACTTGACAGCACAAGAGTTTCTGGAACAAACTACTTGCGCTGTGCCCGGCTGTGGGTCCAGTCCATCTCTGAATGGTGCCCTCAGGTCCAGGTCCTGAGCACATCCCACCGGGCTCCCGGGGTGGCCGTACCCCCAACGTGCTGGTTCAAACAGGAGCCCACAAAGGCCACGGACAGCTTGTCCTTGGGGCCCGACCCTCCCTGTGTGTGCAGACAGGTGTGGGGTGGTTTCGATGAAGAAAGTGGGGCGCTGCCGGGAGACCTACAGCCGTGACATCGCACCACAGGGACGCGGGGCCGCCGCAGGAAGCTGCTGGGCCAGCCCGGGCCGTGTTGCCCTGCGGAGCGGCCGGACCCAGACTAGAAAGGAGATGAGAGAACAGAAAAGTGAGGATTCAACACGTCACTCCTTTGAGTCCTGCCGAGGTCGGCATCGTCAGCCCTGCTCCATAGGAACAGGACCGCGGCGAGCCCGGCACCCCGGCCCCGCTCAGGAGAGCAGCCTACTTCTGTCCAGCGGCCTGTTGCCCCACGGAAAGTCATGCCAGCCACAGTGCAGGGAGTGGCAGACAGGCCCCCACTTGGTGGCAGACAGCATGTGCCCCCAGCTGAGCGGCACCCTGAGCCCTTTTCCCCCAATGGCACAAGGGTCACGTCCCTGCCTACCCCGCAGCAC
>NW_021914462.1:0-1226 GCF_006229205.1 Suricata suricatta | reverse complement strand
GCCAAAGGCCTCTCCAGCTAAGGGCCCCTTCCAGGCTGTGGGGCCACCATGTCGGGCAGAAATGTGCCCAACTAGGGCAGCCGTCCCATGCATTGAGGCATGTGTGTGCAGGTGGGGTCGGCCCTGGGCCTCTCTGTCCCCAGCCCTCCTCCTCTCCCGGGCATCCATTCCCAGCACAGACACGGGGCACACTAAACCACTGCTCACTGCCCCACTCCCAGGGCTGCCCTGTTGGAGCAATTAACAAAAGAAGCAGCTCTTCTTCCCCATTTCCCCCTCTTTCTTCTGCATTCCGTGGACACCAGGGACAGTTCTGTGGCTGCCACTGCCCCCTCCTCAGCTTCAGTTCAAGGGGAGAGAACAGCCACCATTCAGCTAGGCTCTGGTGTTCTATCCATCCTCCTCTCTATCCTCCTGCCTATTGGTCCATTTATCCATCTGTCCACTCACTAACTCAATCATCCACCCTCTGCGTCCATCTATCCACCACTGGGCTGAAAAGACACCAGTCTGTCCGATTGCCATTGGTCCATCATCTCATCTATTCATCCACCCACCCACCCAACTATCCACACATTCATCCATCCATCCATCCATCCATCCATTCTTCCATCCATCCAAACATCTGTCCAATGTTCCCTCCATCCATCCAAATATCCGTCCATCCATCCATCTATCCAGCCATCTATCTATCCATCCACCTACCAACTGTCCACACATCCATCCATCCATCCATCCATCCATCCTTCCTTCCTTCCATCCATCCATCTGCCCCCATCCTTCCTTCCATCTTTCCATCCACCTATCCATCTGTCTTATACTCTCTCTCATTGATCTATTGTCTGCCCCAAAACTATCTCTTTGCCTGTTCATTGGTCTACTTATCCATCCACCCACCTGTCCATCCAGCCAGCCGTCTGTCCATCCTTCCATCTACCCCTCCACACCTCTGACCATTCGTCCATCGTCCATCCATCCTTCCATCCTTCCATCCACCTATCCATCTATCTTACACTCTCTCTCTCATTCCTCTATGTCTGCCTCAAACCTCTCTCTCTGCCTGTTCCTTGGTCTACTTATCCATCAACCCACCAATCCTCTTACCAATTTCCCCACCCGGCCATCTATTCACCACCTTCCTCCCATCCATCCATCTCCCCACCCCACTTCCTAGCGCTCTGCCAACCAACTGGCCAGCCTGTCTGTTCAGTACCATTCACAGAGGT
>NW_021914461.1:0-1226 GCF_006229205.1 Suricata suricatta | reverse complement strand
AATTCCAAACAACTTTTTGTCAAATCATTCTACTTACAAACAGAAAATGACATTAAATGGCCTCTGAAGAATAAGTACCTAAATTAATATCTATGCATTTGTCTTGCTATGAAATATGGACACCAAATTTTCAATTTTGCTGGTGCATCTTGTGCAACAGTGGTTTCAGTTCATTTTTATTTTGGTTAATATTTTTTTTAAGTAACCCTATGGCCAATTTGGGGCTTGGACTCACAACTCCAAGATAAAAAGTTCTATGTTCTAGTAAACTGAGCCATCCAGGGGCTCCTACTTTGGTTAATTTGTGAAATCATTAATAAATGCAATCGGAATATGGTGAGTTTTGGGTAGCTAGTTTTGTATTAGCTGTTGTCAGAAGTTAAAATAATAGTGTACTGATGCAAGAAGCAGACTAGTCAATGGAAGAGAAGGTAAAACCCAGAAACAAAAAACATACCTGGAAATTTAATTTACGATCAAGTGGCATTTCAAACTAGGTGAGAAAAGATGGCTTATTTAGGATAGGCAAATAAACATTACAAAAAATTCTAAAATGTTACACCATGCTCCCAAATATATCTTGCATTGATTAAAGATTTAATTGGGAAATAACAGCAACAAATAAAAGAAAATGTAAATGTAAGATTGGGTCGAGGGGAGAACTAAGAGGCGTGCAGAAACGCGTCATTTAATCTGGAGAATGCATTACAGCTGCCAAAGTCTTTGACCAAGAAAACGCTATCTGTTCCTGCATCTGCTAAATTCTATGAAGACTGGCTAGGGCCCTAAGGGATATGGAAGAGCAATAAATTGAGGGATAAGGAGATTTAGAGAGCTTTTGTAAGAGAAGTCTTCTGGGGGACGACGTCTTCAGGATCCCGAACTTTCGCTCCACTCTAGCTCCAGGTGTATCCACGGACTGTCTCCACACCTGCAATTCCAACTTTGCAAACGCCGGGAAACGCTCTGTTAACTCCCACTTAAAGTAACCCAGCCCTCCGACAACCAATTGCTGAGATTTAAGAGGGATGGACCTCGCACATGCGCTTTGCGCACCCTTGACGGTAGGCCTCTGTGCGCAGGCGCAGCGAGCCAGCTTCTGAAGCGCGCAAGCGCACTTGTGTTTGACGGTTTTGCTTGGTTACTTTAATCGCCGGCTGAAACACTGCGTAACGGTAGGGATATTGTGGCGAGGTAGGTTTGGTTTAAGCGAAAAGCCGAGGGAG
>NW_021914460.1:0-1226 GCF_006229205.1 Suricata suricatta | reverse complement strand
CACTCATAGGTCTAACAGGAAATTTTCAGAATGATCTAGCTTCAAGAAAAGCAAGCAGTTAGTAGGGCTTAAGAAAAATTGATTCAGTATCTAATGGATAATTGATACCTGTCACAACACAGCATTTTATATACTGCAATACAATCTAAGTTTTTTTGGGGAAAAAAAAGTAAATGAATGTGGAATAATAGGCCAAATAGTGAATACAGAGGAAATTCTAAATGGAATTAGCATACAAAATGAAAATAAAAACCTTATAAGCAGTTGATTAAATGGTTATTACATTCATGTCTGGAAGGCACTCACCACCAGTATCAAGGAAGTCACATGTGTATCCAGGTGGCAGCTGCTGGATTTGTCTTTCTGTAATGCTAGTCATTCTATTTCTCTTAAGGAAATCAGAAGAATCCCCACTTCCCAAGTCAAATACCTTGACTAAAAAGCAAAGCCCTGCCTTCTCCCCATTAAGTATATACACTTCCACTCTCTTGGACTGCCCCACCCCCATTCAGGTCCCCTGTTGCTACAAGTTAGTTGATTAGCCCCTAAACACATGTATCATCATGCTCCCTGCTTCCGTGTTGTTGTTTCAAATGATAATCTAAAGTGAAACAGTGCAGGCATCTATGCAAAACAATAGTTTCTTTAAAAGATACATATTTTAATGTAATAGTATAACATTTTTATTTTACATAGAGGAACCTAGGATAGAATTTGACATTTTCAATATTATAAAAGTTGAACAACAGTTGTTTTTTCTCCTGCTTGGAATACCAGTTGTTGTTTTGTTGTTATTGTTGTTTGTTTGTTTTAACTCTTCCTACCTAGTAAACATAAATTAATCCAAACTTTAGGTCCAGGGCTAACTCACTAATGAGGACAATAGTACTGTAAGGCATAGTATGCTCTTGCTGATAATATTTCTGCTTTTCACCCTTCCTCTCGTTTATGGTATCCTATATAATCACATATCATTTTAACATACACTGACACTCAATGAATGAATGAAAAACCATTTCTTCGACTTGGAGGCCTCTATCTTAAAATTAAATGATTAAATAGAATTTGTACAAAACCCACCCACACATAATTTATGAAATTCCATAAACTCATAGATAATGCATTTGCCCTTCCCAGGACAGGATGGCATGCTCCTATCAGGGTAGGGCCTGAATAGAACAAAAAGAGGGAAGAAAGAAGAATTCAGTCCTTCCTGCCTGATTGAG
>NW_021914459.1:0-1226 GCF_006229205.1 Suricata suricatta | reverse complement strand
GCCCAATGCAGGGCTTGAACCCACAGACTGTGAGATCATGACCTGAGCCAAAGTCAGACACGCAACTGACTGAGCCACCCAGGCGCCCAACCATTAATTTTTTGAAATTCCTTCATTCCATTCTGTTGTTTTTAAAAATCTGGCAAGTGGAAAAACAGACCAATATTGAAAACCAAACTGATGTGACAAGAATACCAGCATGCTAAAGCAAATCAGGCTAATGTGAAAGTAAGCATTCCAAATAAAACCAGATGGTCGTGCAGGGCCTCAGCCAGCTCCCTCTTATCTCAGAGCAAGCCTCATTGTCTGCTGCTTATTGTTTTTAAAGATGTACGATCTAGCAGGCAAAAAAAAAATGGTTTGAAAATTAATAAGCTAGGACACCACTGTACAAGCTTTGGCTAATTTGAGGCATAAACTCTGGCACGTAACCTTTCTCATCCTTAATTTTGGAAGTCAGGAAATTCCACTTTACTGGCATATTTTAGAGTAACTAGTCAGTTAACTTTTGGTAAATAACTTTGACCACTTCAAAGAGGCTGCAAATAGAAAATATTGAATTATCACAAAACTTTATTTTGGAAAAATATTGGAAATACATAGAAAATTATAACTCTAGAACTGAAATGAGTTTGTCTCAAAATAGAGTCTCCTGCTTTATACTATTAGAACTTATTCTCCAGAAATCAGAAGTTGATCTAAATAATTCTCTTTCTTTTTCTATATTACAGAACGCTATAAATAAAGAAGCTCAGAAATGTTTTTTTGAGGAGAATGAGAACAATGTCTGAAGAATCACACCTATCCCTGACTTACATAAAAATAAAAGTCATTCTACTTAAAATATTTTTAGATTTCCCAAGTCTCTAAGATGGTGCATATTTAACTGAGTATCTTCTTTATGCCAAATGCCGTGCTATAGTCTAGCCCACCGGTTCTCAGTTCTGTTGGGCTCAATACACCTATTTTATAAACAATACTTTGTCACATTTACTTTATAATCCTAAAAAAATTCATAGTTAATACAATGAATGCACTCACACATCACACACCTAATTTCAAATAAAAATATAGGATAATGCCTAAACTTTAGTACAGGGAAAGTAGCTTGTTTTAAAATAGTACATAGGGGGCGCCTCAGTGGCTCAGTCAGTTAAGCATCCGGCTTCAGCTCAGATCATGATCTCACATTTCGTGGGTTTGAGCCCCGCATTGGGCTCTGTGCT
>NW_021914458.1:0-1226 GCF_006229205.1 Suricata suricatta | reverse complement strand
TACCAAGCAAACTGCAAGGCAGCCATACAACATGAAGCTTCTTTGACGGGGTCCATTTGTATGAAAAATGAGTATCCCTGAAGAGAATTATTCTGTTGTACTATGAGCTCCAGCTGTGGCAAGTGACCTTCAAGAGAAGCCAAGAAGATTTGAAGTTGAGTGCATGTGGGGTCCGATTCAGCTGTTCTCTGCAGATCTCAGTCAGGACGCTCCTTTATTCTCCACTCAGCTTTAGGTTTCTGTTCATCTAACTCATAGCAAAGTTTTTCAGTAACTATTGGATGATTAAGTCATATGATCACTCATTTAGTGTCACATTTTAAAGGAATATCCAAAGAAGCTTAACACAATACATTTTAAGTTAAAAGGGGGGATCAGAGAAGGAATTATTGCAGCACGCCTGCTGGTGTGATGAGGAGGACATCTCTATTTATCAATGAGAGAAACACAGCTCGAAGAAATTAGCTTACTTGCTCAAAATCACATGCCAAAAGCATAGAGGGAAATGCAGACCTACTGCAAACCAGTGTGTGAGATGAGGTGAAGCCATGGCTGAAGCTGCCCAGTGGACCCTTCAGTGGGTAGAGGATGTGACTGAGACTCAGTGGACCCTTCGAGCCAAAGAAAAGCTGAAGAGAGACTAAAGTGGGCAGGTGAGAGGGATCCGGGGGAAGCCCTGACCATGTGAAGAGAAGAGACCACACGTCTCATCGGACCTCCAGGGTTTAAACAATGGATGGCAGCAGATGATCAGTAAACAGGTGAAGGGATTCCTCCAGCAGTACACCAATGAAGACTGAAAGAATAAGAGAGGACCAATATGGCGATTGTTAGGCCAAAGGTCATGAGTTAAACACTGGATACTTAATTTGAGATGCTTGGGGGACAATCAAGTAGAAGTGTATTTTGAGCAGTTAATTTGGAAGTCTACTTGAGATGGAAACTGAAGGGATGGAATTTGCCATGAACACTTACTGGGTGTTCATGTCACCCCACACAGACTGCCCCTCTTCTGTCCTACTCACATTGGAATAGAGGAAGCAGCCACGATTGTGCTCTGTGACCTGGCCTTGTAGGCCACAGTCAACGGTGGGGAATGAGATTGGCGTCAAGGACATATCGACTAGACACAGACTTGAGTATTACTTCATCTGTGCTGTTTTGTTCTCTTCTCCAACATGTATCTGTCCTCAATCTCTCAAATACATTAAAAATTCTTTGTGAGA